>NC_090647.1:20985350-21170350 GCF_040937935.1 Hyperolius riggenbachi | reverse complement strand
CGTGCCTGTCATCTCTATGATTTGATGACAGTGCGGCTGTTACGGCTCCCAGCAGACAGGAGCGCTCTTTGCCAGATATGATGAGGACACTGAGGGGACTCGGGAGATTAGTCTGGTGGCAGGGGAGATCGCAGAGCAGGAGGGGAGAGCGTAAAGGAATAGGGCAGGTGTGGAGAGTGCAGATGAATGAGCCCTCTAGGGGAAGCGCTCAGAGGCTCTGCCTCGTCCCGGCCCTGGCGCCTTCTAACGCGCGCAAAACGCTAGCGCGACCGTGGTATCAGTTATCACGGTTTTAGTGAATGTAGCCCCTGGTGTGGTGTGATCGCTCTGCAGTATTAAGACTCCCTGCTGGACAGGAACTACTACACTAACGTTACGCCGCTCTGCGCATGCGCATTGCACTGCAACCGCGACCGTGCATTCACAATTAACGACAGTAATTGCCATTGACTTGCATCGCTGCATAATCCATCCACAGACCATGTGGCAATGCTCTGCAGGGTTAGCGGCAGCCTTGTGTCAATGACGCTAGCTACTTCCGCTAGCTACTTAGTGTGTAAATCACTATTGACTTGCATGAGCTCTTATGTTCTCCCTGTGTCTGTGTGGGTTTCCTCCAGGCACTCTGGATTCCTCCTACATCCCAAAATCATACAGATAATTTAATTGGATTCCCCCTAAACTGGCCCTTGACTACAATACATATGCTACATAATACATACATAAACATACTGTATGACTACTGTATGGTAGGGATTAGATTGTGAGCCACACTGAGGGACAGTTAGTGACAAGACAATATACCGTATATACTCGAATATAAGCCAAGTTTTTTTTACCAAAAAATTGCTCCAAAAGTGGGGGTCACGGCTTATATTCGAGTCATATCACTTAGCCTGTCCCCCTCCGCCATATAAGCATTGCATCAGCGTTCACTGTCCCACCTGGAGACCATTATATAGCGTCAGATCTGTGCTGGCAGCATTGAAATCAGCAATGTGGTGAGCTGCATACCCCGATGCCTCCGCCTCCTCCCTCAATCTTCAAAACCTGCGGCAGAGTCAAGCAAGCAGTAAAGTATTTATTGTTTTGCGTGGTTCCCCTTCCTTCCTGTATATGCAGCGCAGTGTAAAACAGGAGCTTTCACTCACTGCTCCTAGCTGTCAGAATTCCTCTGCTTGCCGCGGTCCCGGTCTCACTTCTATGATGCATGACAAAGCACCTCGTCATAGAAGTGAGACCGGGACCACGGCAAGCAGAGGGGTTCTGACAGCTAGGAGCAGTGAGTGAAAGCTCCCGTTTTACACTGCACTGCATATACGGGAAAGAAGGGGAACCACACGAAACAAATACTTTACTGCTTGGCTCTGCCAGAGGTGTTGAAGATTCAAGGGGGGAGGCATCAGGGTATGTGGCTCACCACATTGCTGATTTCAATGCCGCCCGCACAGATCTGACGCTATATAACGGTCTCCATGTGGGACAGTGAACACTGATGCAATGCTTATATGGCAGAGGGGTGGGGTGGGACACAGACCCCTGCTGCACTGTATGGCAGAGGGGGCACTTGGAGTGGGACACAGACCACTGCTGCACTGTATGGCAGAGGGGGCACTTGGGATGGGACACAGACCACTGCTGCATTGTTTACATGGAAGAGAGGGCACTCAGGGTGGGATACAGACCACTGCTGCATTGTTTACATGGCAGAGGGGGCACTCAGGGTGGGATACAGCCCACTGCTGCAAAGTTTATATAGAGGGTGGGATTCCAGAGGGGGCACTCTTATAATGGATTCCAATTTACTTTAACCATATAGGTTTTACAGAAGTGGAGAGTATTTATAGCTGCTGCATTTCCTAACCTCGGCTTATACTCGGGTCATTCATTTTTTTCCCCTTTTTAAGGCAAAAGTTGGGGGTCGGCTTATACTCAAGTCGGCTTATACTCTAGTATATATGGTACTCTGTACAGCGCTGCGGAAGATGCTGTCGCTATATAAATACTAATAATAATAATAATTGCCCTCACAATGAACTGCGGCAGGGGAGAGTACCGTGACACTACAAAACACGGTAAGTGTGAAAGGGGCCTCAAATGGCGCTTCTTCCTGATGTCCCCCATCAATCACAACACTTAAAGGAATACTGTAGGGGGGTCGGGGAAAAAAGAATTGAACTTACCCGGGGCTTCTAATCAGGGCCGGCCCTAGACTCTTTGCCGCCTGAGGCAAGTTTTGAAAGAATTGCCGCCTGCTAGCCCCCCCCCCCCCCCCCCCCCCCCGTGGGGGGCCGCTGAGCTTCAGGGGTATCAGGGGTAGCTGGCAGGACGGAGGTATTGGGCCGAGCGGTGGAGAGGGGGGTCGGACTCCCCCTTCCCTCGCCTGGGTCCCCCGATCTGCGCTCCCCTCCAGCTTTAAATGTAGCGTAAGCTTGCGACAGACAGTAAGAGGCACGGGCGGGGGATCACTCACCTTCCTCGTTCCAACGTGCGCTCCACTGACGTCACTTCCTGCAACGCCGGCCATATACAATACAGTGGGCGGCGTTGCAGGAAGTGACGTCAGTGGAGCGCACGTTGGAACGAGGAAGGTGAGTGATCCCCTGCCCGTGCCTCTTACTGTCTGTCGCAAGCTTACGCTACATTTAAAGCTGGAGGGGAGCGCAGATCGGGGGACCCAGGTGAGGGAGGGGGGGGTCCGACCCCCCTCCCCACCGCTAGGCCCAATACCCCCGTCCTGCCAGCTACCCCTCCAGCTCGGTGGCCGGCACCCCTGCACCCACGGATGGGCGGATGCCGCCCCTAGAACTTTGCCGCCTGAGGCAAAAGTTTCACCCCGCCTCATGAGCGGGCCGGCCCTGCTTCTAATGGTCCCCCACAGACATCCTGTGCCCACGCAGCCACTCACCGATGCTCTGGCTCCGCCTCCGGGTCACTTCTGGAATTTCTAACCTTAAAGTCTGAAAACCACTGCGCCTGCGTGGCCGTCTCCTCGCTCCCACTGACGTCACCAGGAGCGTACTGTGCACACAGACCGTACTGGGCCTGCGCAACCCGCTCCTGGTGACATCAGCGGGAGCGAGGACACGGCAACACAGGCGCAGTGGTTTTCAGACTTTAAAGTGTGAAATTCCAGAAGTGAACCGGAGGCGGGGCCGGAGCATCGGTGAGCGGCTGCGCGGGCACAGGATGTCTGCGGGGGACCATTAGAAGCCCTGGGTAAGTTCAACTCTTTTCCCACTACAGTAGTCCTTTAAAGCGTAACTGCAATAAAAAAAGTGTTTGACTTACCTGGGGCTTCTGCTAGCCCCATGCAGCCTTCCTGTCCCGCGCCGGTCCTCCACTATCCACCGTTCTCTAGCCGCCAACTATTTTCAGTACTGTCCTACCGTCAACCTGTAAGTCGACAGCAAGCCACGTGTATCTTTCCAGCCCGCAATAGTGTCCTGCGCTAATAGCGCAAGACGATATTGCGGAGAAAGATACGCGTGGCCCGGGGCGTGCAGACGCAGTTGCCGAGACCAAAGAATCAAAAGTAGCTGGCGGCGGGAGAATGGAGGATTGTTCACAGAAGCCCCTTGTAAGGGAAACTCTTAGTTTTGTTTTTTTTATTTCAGTTCCGCTTTAAAGCCGGCCACACACATATAGATTTTCACCCAATGCTCCAAAATGATTGACTACTCTCTGAGGGGTACCGATTCCTACCACATACAGCACATTACAGCAGGGAATATACTAAAAATCGATCAAACCACAGCGTTCAATGTACTGCAAGCTACAGGCCATCCGTCTACTGCTGCTCCGCCCCTGATCCAACTAGATTTTCGGTCTTGTCTGCTCCATACTTTTGATTGACTGTTAGTCATTTAGTCAATATCAATTGAAACTCAATCAGCCATTGTAAGTGAATCGATTCCCTTTTAATTCAACCAGAGTGATCACATTTGCAGGAAATCAAACAGGAAAATCGATGTGTACACAAGTACCTTCAGGGCCGGAGCTACCATAGGAAAAAATGGGCAATTGCCCCAGGGCCCCAGAGCCTGTAGGGGGCCCCAAGGTGTCCCTCCCTATCTTAGCTGTTGCTCCCCAGGGACTCTGCAGAGTCTGTTAAAGGACTTCTGAGGCCAAATTCTGCCCCCAAAACCTAAAAAAAGTTAATTACCTGCATGAGTTTGTATGGCACGGAGGACGCCGTCCGCGCCCTCCGTGCCGTTCCGCCTGGTCCCCTCTGCGCAATAGCCCCCCGATAGGCTGCGACCCCACGGTCCGGGTCGGGATCTGCAGCCTGCAGAAAGATGGCCGCCGGAGCTGGCCACGGCTGCGCAGTCCGCATAGCTGCTACTGCGGCTGCGCAGCTCTAGGGCCAACCCTCCGATCACGCTGCCTTTTACGTGGATCGGGGGGTTGGCCCTGGAGCTGCGCAGCCGCAGTAGCGGCTATGCGGACTGCGCAGCCGTGGCCAGCTCCGCCGGCCATCTTTCTGCAGGCTGCAGATCCCGACCCGGACTGTGGGGTCGCAGCCTTTCGGGGGGCTATTGCGCAGAGGGGACCAGGCGGAACGGCACGGAGGGCGCGGACGGCGTCCTCCATGCCATACAAACTCATGCAGGTAGTTAACTTTTTTTAGGTTTTGGGGGCAGACTTTGGCCTCGGAAGTCTTTTAAGTTGGGAGGTGATTGGGGGAGGGTCAGCAGCCAGCTCAGGGGCCCAGGAGGGAAATTTGGCTGCAACAAAGGGCCTCTAATGGCGCTTTTTGATCGGGGGTGTCTGTTGGGGGGGCGCCCAGGCTAATTTTGCCCTAGGGCCCAATTGTTACTTGATCCGGCCCTGAGTACCTTAAAGTGGAACTTCAGCCTAAGCAAACATACTGTCTTTAAGTTACATGAGTTATGTTGATTCGATTGGTAATATAATCTCTTACCCACCCTGTTTTAAAAGAACAGGCAAATGTTTGTGATTTCATGGGGGCAGCCATCTTTGTTATGGGGGCAGCCATCATTTTGGTTGAAAGGAGGTGACAGGGAGCATGAGCAACTATCCGGGTATCTCCCGTATCCGGATTTGAGCAGCCCTACTCAGCAGCATGTTGTCTATTTAGGTGTTTCTTCACGTTTGGGAACAGGTAATAAACTGAAGGGGCCAGGTGGGGGGGATGGTGGACCAATTGGAAACCCAGGGTGTTCAATCTGGCAGCCATAATGTTGGTCGTGTGAGCAGGAGCACTGTCCTGCAAAAAGAAAAAAAAAAAAAAAAAGATGCAAGGATGCTTTGGTGAACTTCCCACTGCATTTCGTCTTAACTGCCTCCTTTCAATGGTCCAGAAGGTTAGCTTGAGAGTGCCTTGTGATACTAGAGCCCCGAGTTAGGTAGTCCACCAACATACTATCTTTGTCCAGAAACAGGCAGCACAAGTGTTTTTACCTGATTTCTCAGCGTGGAACTTCTTTGGCCGTAGGAGCCCATTGTGGCACCATTCCTTTGACTGTTCCTTGGCTTCAGGATCTTGGATGTGGAGCCAGGTTTTATTCTCTGTCACTAACTTAGATTAAAAAAAAATTCAAAATCGGCCAAAACAGCTTTGGATGCTTCAACTTGTTCCTCCTTCTGATCACTATACAAACATTACCTCAGGCTCACCCACATCACTGAAAGCTTGCATGTCTAGTATAACCCAACATGCTCCCGTGAGATGTCCAGTATTTGGGCTGCTCACCAGCCCTCTCCTCAATAATCAGCGCATGGACAGCATTGCAGTTTGCCGGGTCAGTTGAGGTTGGGATGCCCACTGCAGGGCTCAACTTCAACAGTGAAACACCCATTCCTAAAACAAGATATCCAGGTTTTGACAGTGTTGGAGGAAGGACACTTCTCCCGCTGTGTTGGTCATAATCAGAAATATTTTAATTGGCAAGCATGACTGGGTCGTGCTCGTAATTGGGTTTAGCAGTGCGGAACACAATGCATTCACATATCATGTTTGCAGGGGCGTAGCAATAGGGGGTGCAGCGGTAGCGACCGCATCGGGGCCCTTGGGCCAGAGGGGCCCCGAATGGCCCTCCCTCAACAACAGTATTAGCTCTATATTGGTCCTGTGCTCATAATAATCATTTATATATATACTTTGAATAGTGGTAATCATTAACAAACTATTCCCCATCCCCTTCTTGCACCTCTGACATTGTAGTTGCCATTGGCAGCTTTTAGTGCGCCGTTTCAATTGCTATGTATAGAGTGCATGGGGGCCCCATTGTAAAACTTGCATCGAGTCCCACAGCTCCTTAGCTACGCCACTGCATGTTTGTGTCATGTTCATATCGCAGTTAGTGTATACAGGTCCCAATTCTGACTCCGAAAATTATTTAATGAAAAAGCTGGGAGTTTAGCTCCGCCTCCCTCATATCCAAAGAATTATGCAACTATGTTCTGGGTATTTTTAGTAGCAGGAACTTTCCGTTCCTTTTTTTCAGTCTGCTGAAGCGATGGCGTCTGCTGATCTGAGCCAGGAGCTGGAGTGTCCCGTCTGTCTGAGCATTTATACCGATCCTGTAATCCTGAGATGTGGTCACAACTTCTGCCGGGTCTGTATTAATCAGCATCTGGATACACAGGAGGGGTCTGGAGGTTATTCCTGTCCTGAATGCCGAAACTCATTTACTGAGAGGCCAGCTCTGCAGAGGAACATTGCTCTGAGGAAGATAGCAGAGAGTTTCCAGTCTACTCAGCCAGATCAGGAGGAGGCCGGAGTCTGCTGTACTTACTGCATTCACTCTGCAGTACCGGCTGTTATGTCCTGTCTACACTGTGACGCTTCTCTGTGTGATAATCACCTGAGAGTCCACAGCAAGGCACCAGAACATGTCTTATGTGACCCCAACACCTCCCTGGAGAACAGGAAATGCTCCGTCCATAAGAAGATCCTGGAGTATTACTGCACTGAGGATGCTGCCTGTATCTGTGTGTCCTGCAGGCTGGATGGAGAACATCGGGGACACCAGGTGGAGATGCTGGATGAGGCATCTGAGAAGAAGAAGAAGAAGCTGAGTAATTATCTGCAGAAGCTGATGGCAGAGACAGAGGAGGCTGAGAAAAGAGTCCAGAATCTGGAGGAACGCAGGAGAAAAGGACAGTTAAAAGATGATGCACCAGAGAGTGTTATGGCCAAGTTGACAGACCTGAGGAGTAAGATTCAAGAGAATCCACACCTGAGTGACATCATCATCAGGCAGGCAGAGCAGTTGTCTGTCTCACATGATGATGTCATTCAGAAACTGGAAACAAAGCTAGACAGGCTGTCCAGGAAGATGCGTCACATTGAGGAGCTGTGTAACATGACTGACCCACTGACTGTCTTACAGGAATCAGACACAGGTGACTTGTGTGACACGGAGGACAGAGAGAGACATGATAAACAGCTCCATGATGGAGGGGATCTGGATGTGGCCGGCATCTCACACACATTACACACAGGACTATCTGATATCATGTCTGGGGTAATTTTGCAGAAATATACAGACACACAGGCCTATCCACATTCTAGTGCAGAGGACAAAGTTCCCGTCACTGCTAAACTATCCAGGCCACACCCCCAACCCACCCCTGAGGGGACAAATACCGGGGTTGTTCAGCCAACATCAGGGCTGCCAGTGTATGCAGACATATTGCTGGATGAAAAGACGGCTTGGAATTTTCTGATTGTATCATATAACAAGAGAACCGTGTCCTGGTCAGGTGATAACCAGAATCGACCAGAAACATTGGAGAGGTTTGAGAACTCTCATGTGTTGAGCAGGGAGAAATTCTCCTCAGGAAGACATTACTGGGAAGTGAAAATTGGGGCATCTAAGAGCTGGAGTGTTGGGTTGTGTTACCCCAGCATAGAGAGGGGTGAGGGTCAGTCACTGTTCGGATATAATAACAAGTCCTGGTGTTTAGACAAGGATAGTGACCATTATTCAGTGATACACAATGGCAAAGTCATTTGGTTACCTGAGGAGATCAGCAGTGATAGAGTCAGGATATATCTGGATTATGAGGCCGGGCAGATCTCCTTTTATGACCTGTGTGACCCGATCAGACACCTCCACACCTTCACCGGTGCCTTCACAGAGCCCCTTCATGCTGCATTGTGTGTATGGGAAGGTTCTCTAGAGATAATTAGGGAGAAAGCATCGTGTCCTGTGCAAACCAATCACCATATAGGTAAACAACAATTCACTTAACCACTTCTCCTCCCCCGGGACGAGTAACTACGTCCCTGCAAAATGCCATAACTGCTTACAGGGGTGTAGCTACTACGTCCCTCCCCGCCCCGCGTTCCCGCTCGCCCCTTCCCCCCCCCCTCCCACGCTCATTACCGCCGCTGATCGTTAGTCGCTAGATCATTGAATGGGAGCACAGTTCCCATTCAGTGATCTAAGTCCCCAGGTGAATGTCTATGAGACGGCGCCATCATTCACAAAACCCATCCATGCATTGCTTCCTGTTTGCATAGTGATACTACGCATAGGGAACTGAGCAGTGAGGACATCTTGTGGCCAAATAGTAAAATTACATCTACATTTTTTTTTCAACAAGGGACCTATTTTTAACTTATTTTTACATTTTAAATGAACCCCTGACCTCCCACACTCCCCAATAGTTGTTTTTGAAAAAAACAAATAATTTTCAAATAAAAATAAAAAAACATAGTTACCTTAGGGACTGAACTTTTTTAACCATTTCAGCCCTCAGTCGTTTTTCACCTTATGCATCTGAGCAATTGTCACTTCCCATTCATTTGCCAATAACTTTATCACTACTTATCACAATGAATTGATCTATATCTTGTTTGTTCTGCAACCAATTAGGCTTTCTTTAAGTGGTACATTTTGCTAAAAATTATTTTTTTCTAAATGCATTTTCACAGGAATATTAAGAAAAAATGGAAAAAAAATCATTTCTCCGTTTTTCTGCCATTATAGCTTTAAAATAATACATGCTACAATAATTAAAACCTACAGTATGTATTTTATTTGCCCAGTTATTACATCATTTGAATTATGTCCCTATCACAATGTATAGCACCAATATTTTATTTGGAAATAAAGGTGCATTTTTTCAGTTTTGCGTCCATCACTAATTACAAGCTTGTAATTTAAAAAATATTAGTAATACACCCTCTTCACATGCATATAAAAAAAAAAGTTCAGATCCTTAGGTAACTATTTATGTTTTGTTTAGTTTTTGTTTTTTTAATTGCATTTTTTTTCATTTGGGTAATTTTTGGTGTGGGAGGTAAACAGTTAATTTCAAATGTAATAATATGTGTTTATTTAATAAAAAATGTATGCAGATGTAGTTTTACTATTTGGCCGCACGATGGCCATGGTGAATTTTTTTTTTAGTCCTGGAATCTAATTGGCTGTGGCTCCACTCCTTTGAAAATCAATAGGTGAATTTTGATTGGCTTTTGTAGGCTCCACCCACTTTTCTAAATATTAATCCCAGTCACCCAGTGACCAACTGTGCAAAGTTAAAGAACCCTGCCATTGACAGACAGTGTAAGAATGGCTGCAGTTTACATTCTGGCAGTGAAATTTTTATTTTTCTCCACCCACTGATGTCCTAATGTTTCCCGGGTATGTATTTGGCTGCTGTTGGCTGTGGCCACTTTTTCTAACCCTAACACACAATTGTCAATAGTCAATGACCAAGTTTGTCATGAATAATTTTCATTGAAATGAAACACATCTGATTCGCTGTTTGTAGCCCCACCTCTTTTCTAAATATTTAACCCCAGTCACCCAATGATCAACTGTACCAGGTTTGAGGCTTGTGCCATTAACAATGCAAAAATGGCAGCAATTAACTATTTGCCTTGAAAATCAATAGGTGAATTGTGATTGTTTTTTTGTAGGCTCCACCCACTTTTCTGAATATTAATCCCAGTCATCCAGTGACCAACTGTGCAAAGTTTTAGAACCCTACAATTAATAGTGTAAGAATGGCTGCAGTTTACATTTTCCCAGTGAAATTTGTGTTTGTCTCCTCCCACTGATGACTCGGCATTGCCCAGGTATGTATTTCTGGTGTTGGCTCCGCCCAGTTTTTCTAACCCTAACACAAAATTACTTAATGACCAAGTTTGTGAGCTTTGTGGTCTTTGGCATCAATAATTTGCATTGAAATAAAATAAATCTGATTGGCTGTGGCTCCACCCCTTCTGAATTTGAACCCCAATCACCCAATGGCCAACTGTACCAGGTACAGGTGATTAACAGTGCAAGAGGCTTGTGCCATTAACAGTGCAAGAATGGCATCAATTAAATATTCCCCTTAAAGATTAATAGGTGGATTTTGATTGGCTTTTGTAGGCTCCACCCACTTTTCTGAATATTAATCTCAGTCACCCAGTGACCAACTGTGCAAAGTTTGAGAACCCTACTATTAATAGTGTAAGAATTGCTGCAGTTTACATTTTCACAGTGAAATTTGTATTTGTCTCCGCCTACTGATGACCCAGCATTGCCCGATTATGTATCTGGCTGGTGTTGGCTGCGCCCACTTTTCCTAACCCTAACACACAATTACTCAGTTACTCAATGACCAAGTTTGTGAGCTTTGCGGTCTTTGGCGTCAATAACCTGCATTAAAATGAAACAAATCAGATTGACTGTTTGGGGCTCCAACCCCTTATATAAATTTAAATCCCAGTCATGCAATGATCAACTGTACCAGGTTTGAGGTTTGTGCCATTAACAGTGCAAGAATGGCAGCAATTAAATATTCCCCTGAAAAATCAATAGGTAATTTTTGATTGTTTTTTGTAGTCTCCACCCACTTTTCTGAATATTAATCCCAGTCACCCAGTAACCAACTGTGCAAAGTTTGAGAACCCTACCATTAACAGTGTAAGAATGGCTGCTGTTTACATTTTCCCAGCAAAATGTGTATTTGTCTCCGCCCACTTATGACCCAGCATTGCCCGCTTATGTATTTGGCTGGTGTTGGCTGTGCCCACTTTCCTAACCCTAACACACAATTAATCAATTACTCAATTACCAAGTTTGTGAGCGGTGTTTGGCAACAATAATTTGCATTGGAATGAAACAAATCTGATTGGCTATTTGTGGCTCCACCCCCTTTCTGAAATTGAACCCCAGTCACCCAATGATCAACTATACCAGGTTTGAGGCTTGTGCCATTAACAGTGCAAGAATGGCAGAAATGTAAATATTCCCCTTGAAAATCAATAGGTGAATTTTGATTGGCTTTTATAGGCTCCAACCACTTTTCTGAATAATAACCCTAGTCACCCAACGACTAACTGTGCAAAGTTTGAGAACCCTACCATTAACAGTGTAAGAAAAACAAAAGTTTGCTTTCTTAAAACAGAAAGAATTTGCAATAATTCAGGTTGGAGTGAGCTTGAGATGTCTCCCAGTGCATCACTGCTGAATATATGCAAATTAACCATTGTTACCCTTAGAAGCTAAACACACCTCCAGAACCACTGGAATGCAATGATGTGTCAGCTTGTTAATTTGTACAGAGCCATAATAATCCAACATGCATACAGACTGTTTTGGATTGTTTGATCCTCATCAGTGCATGGCATGGATTAATTTGGCTCTATGCAGTAGGGCTTGTAACACCGAGAGGTACAGACTAACCAGCAAGCTCATGGTGACCCAGAACTCATTGGAGTGTGTAAGGGACTACAATGGTCCTAAAAGCCCCCTTACTAAGATGTTAAGAAAAACAAAAGTTTGTTTTCTTAAAACAGAAAGAATTTGCGATAATTCAGGTTGGAGTGAGCTTGAGATGTCTCCCAGTGCATCACTGCTGAATATATGCAAATTAACCATTGTTGCCCTTAGAAGCTAAACACACCTCCAGTGTAACAGTGTAAGAATGGCTGCAGTTTACATTTTCCAGTGAAATTTGTATTTGTCTGTTTTTGGTTATGGGAATAAAAAGTATCCTATACTTTATTCCAGGTAATGTACTATGTGTGTGCCAAATTTCATTCAAATCCGTTCAGCCGTTTTTGCCTCAATCAGTGTAAAGCAAGCACCCAAGGAGGGGAAAAGGTTAGATGTGCCAGGGCTTGCAGCGTCTCTGCACTCCAGACGTTCCAGTACTCCCTCTCCAGTCAAGCCAGCACTATCTGCAGTATTCAAAGCTCTTTATTTCTTTAAAAAAAGCATGACAAGCTTTTCACTGCTGTGAAAAGCTTGTCATGCTTTTTTTAAAGAAATAAAGAGCTTTGAATACTGCAGATGGTGCTGGCTTGACTTCAGCCGTTTTTGCGTGATCGAGTAACAAACATCCAAACATCCAAAACATCCAAACATTCGAACTTTCCCATTTATTATATTAGTAAGATAGTGTGCGTAATTTTACTTTACGCCACTAGATGGCACTAGAAATACTATCCTGATTTAGCAGGAAGCATTTGCTTGTTTTAAAAATATTTTTACATTTCACATTTCTTTACTACATTTTTTTATGAATGGACCTGGCCCCTGATCGGGGTTATGTCCATTCATTCCTCTAAGTCAGGGATGTCAAACCGGTCCTACGAGGGCCGAGATCCTCACACATTTTTGATACAGCTCAAATGAATTGATGGGTCTGAATCAGGAAAGGTGGGGTCCATCAGGTAGAACACATTCCTTTCTTTCTCAGTCCATCCTAAACACTGGCATGGATCTGGCCCTCCAGGCCTGGAGTTCGACACATGTGCTCTAAGTGGTTAAACTTTTTTTAGGTGTTTGATAACTTTTTGGGGTGCCTCTGTTCCTCTCAGTCTGTATCCCAACCCCTGCAAAGGCCACTAGTAGACCGGGCCCTTTTTAGTTCTTAACCCCCCCCCCCCTTTTTTTTTAAATCTCCTCATTGACCCTTACAGCACTTTTTCTGGAGAGTGGCCAATCCTATCAGGACACATATACCTCAACACCCAAGCCTTTCACCTTGGTTGCCGTTCTCCAACCTGGGTTTGTGAGTACCATCTTCCTTGTTTTCATCTTTACCAATTATCTTGACATCTATGCCATAAGGGCGCTCTGGTCTCTCCTGTGCTTTTATTTCCTAGATATTTTTGCAGCCTTGTGGGTCACCTGTACACACACACTAGTTTCTCGTCTCTTAATGGCCGCCATTGGCGAGTTCGCTCTAGCATGGGTACAAGTCTTAAGAGGTGGACAAGCCTTTGTTCATGAGGTTCCTGTCCGATGAAGATATCAGGGTCCAGGATAATGATGGTGGTGTAGAAAGCCAAAGTATTAGCTGTGGAAATGTGTTATGCTAGGAACACACGATGTGTTTTTTCAGTCGATTCTCCATTCGATTGATTTCCGATTCGTTTTTTCACTCTCGCTTGATTTTCTTTGTTTTTCTTTTGTATCAATTTCCATTAACTTTTATGAGAAATCGACCAGAAAAACAATCGAAAATAAGATCGGACATGAAGGAATTTATCTATTGAACCTTGTATCTAACACAAAATTGTATGGTGTGTTCCTAGCATAAGGCCTGGAGGGACTAATGATTCTGTCTTCCATGCAAATTGTATGCCGTCTGGAGTTGGGCCAAACCAAATCAACAGGAAGTGCATTTTATTGGCCAAGTTCGAATCTGCATGCTTAGAGGATACCCGAAACTGACATTTGACATGATGAGGTAGACATGTGTATGTACAGTGCCTAGCACACAAATAACTATGCTGTGTTCCTTTTTTTCTTCCTCTGCTTGAAAGAGTTAAATATCAGGTATGTAAGTGGCTGACTCAGTCCTGACTCAGACAGGAAGTGACTACAGTGTGACCCCTCACTGATAAGAAATTCCAACTAAAAAAAACACTTTCCTAGCAGAAAATGGCTTCAGAGAGCAAGAAAGAGGTAAAAAAGGGGAATTTCTTATCAGTGAGGGTCACACTGTAGTCACTTCCTGTCTGAGTCTGAGTCTGCCACTTACATACCTGATATTTAACTCTTTCAGGCAGAGAAAGAAAAAAAAAGGAACTCTGCATAGTTATGTGTGTGCTAAGCACTGTACATACACATGTCTATCTCATCATGTCACATGTCACTTCGGGTATCCTTTAGGGTTAACATGTATACATACAGGGCCCAACACATGGCTCAGCATGTTTTTGCATTGCTTTGAAATATATATACAATATAATATACATTGCTTTTGACATACAGAATATCAACAAAGTTGGCTTACGCAGAAGCCTTATTTAAGTCAGGTTCACTTTAAAGCGGCCCTAAACTCAGAACTTCCTCACTGCCAGGGCCGAATTTAGGCCAAGGCCACCTAGGCCGCCTAGGCCATGGTCTAGGGCACCACAGGAGCAAAGGCACCCAAGCAGCAGGCTAAACTTATGCAGCATTTGCAAGCTTGCCAATGCTGCAATGCAGGGAAATCAGGCGAGCGTCTGACCATGGTACTTCATGAGTCATCTGGCTACCTATACTGAAGGGGAGGGGGGTCATCAGCTTAAGGGGTCATCTGGCTACCTATACTGAAGGAGGGGGAGGCTGATGACAGTGGCATTTGGTGGTAAAAAGTACAGATCCGTGTAATCCCTGTTCGCTGCTCTAAAAGATAAGCAACAGCTCAATAACCTACTCTGACTGCATGCTGTTAGTGTAAACACGCTGCCTCTGTAATCTCTGCGCCTGATGCAAATGTTTCACCTTGCTTCATGAGAGAACCGGCCCTGTGAGACAGGTTACAGTACCCACAGTGCGACACAATGCAATGGAAGTGATTCGCATGTTGCTAAGTGGTACCGCAAGGGTATACGATTGCATTGCAGTGAATGGCACCACAACAAACTTTATAGATTGTAGTAATAGTGGTGTGACGTGCATGCGTATAGCGGCAGTCATGTGACACACTTCCTGTCTGATATCCCTCTTACATCAGGTTCTCTTTAAATTACCGTATATACTCGCATATATGCTGACCCATGGTAAAAGCCAAGGTACCCACTTTTCCCTCAGAAACCGGGGAAAAGTGATTGACTCATGTATAAGCCCCCTGCCCAGTATAGCCCCCTCCACTGTAGCTAGATGTGCCCAAGTACAATTCCGTCTCAAGGCGCCACTAGATGGCGCCATAGGTATGAGACACAGCGAATGCCACACAGCAAGAATCCCGATCATTGCACTGCTGACATGTTGCTTGCGCGCTCCGCTCCACAAGCCAGGGCACACAGGTAGTCTTGAGCAGCACACTCTGCACACCATGTTGCAGGGGATGTAGACACAGCAGGGAGCCAGCTGGCAAGTGTAGGATCACTTGTGCACGATCCTTACACTTCTCTGCCAGTAACAAAACCTGCTCCACCCTCCATTCTGCTTCACTGACTCCCATATAAGCCAAGGGGGTAACTTTTCAGCACATTTTTTATGCTGAAAATTAGGCTTATACGTGAGTATATACAGTATCAATCTGTTTACATATCTTGTCCGTGGTAAATATGGCATTTTCTGCCCGGTTTTGGCACAATGAAGACTCGCAAGTATTTTCCCTGGAGATTGTGTTATTCTGGGAGAAGCTCCAAGACTCGCATCTGCAGGAAATCAGAGACAGAACTCCCAACCTCTGATTCTGTCCTTATTCAAATCATTTAATGATTAAACTTACTATAAATACTTTTTCTGTTCATTATAAAACTTGCAGGGGGTTGTCTCTGATAGTTCTAGTTTTAGACATTTTCCTACAGTTCTTAAAGAGGACCTGAACTTAGAACTTCCTCTCTGCTCTATAAGATACACAATAGCATAATAACCTTTACGCTGGTTTCACAGTGGGACGTTACAGGCGCACGTTAGTGCAGCCTGTAACGCAGCCCACCGCACAGCAATGAAAAATCAATGGGCTGTTCACAGTGCCCACGTTGCGTTACACAGTAACGCTGCGCCATTACACAAAGTACTGCATGCAGTACTTTGTAAGCGACAGAGCCGTGTTAGACTGCTTGCACATGCTCAGTAACATTGGGGAGGAGCGGAGAGCGGCCAGGCACATGGCTAATTAATATTCACTGCACTCAGTGACGTGCAGTGTTTACTTCTTGGAACGGCCGCTCTGTGCGGCGATTGGCCGGCGGGACCACGTGATGCCGCATGCGTCCAATAGTGCGCATCACGGCATCACGGACGCCAGAGTGAGCTGCAGAACACGGCTCACTCTGACGTCCACAGCAGAGAGCACCAGGCGTTGCGTTAGGGGCACGTTATGCGACCATAACGTCCCCTAAAACGCAACGTCCTGGTGTGAAACCAGCCTTAAACAAAAAAACACTTCATTGTTACAGCTGATACAAATCCTGCAATAAACCTGCAATGTGTCTAATTCCTGATTCATGGAAGCAGACATCTTGTTCACCGCTTTCAAATGAGCTTATCTGCCATCTCTGCCGTGGCAGTCATGTGACACAGGGGAGAGATCAGATTACAGCTTGTGATTAGACACAGATGAGGGGGAATTAAACAGGCTAAACTCTCTAAATACATACAGGGTGCATTTCTTTCTGTTTTCCTTCTGTCCTGTGCAAGAGTTCAGGTCCACTTTGAAAAAAATTGAAGGCCATATTCATAATTGTTCTGTCCTATCTAGCTAGCATGTGTATGAGGCTTAACACTTAAGGCGCATACACACATCAAATTTTGAATGGCCAATCACTGAGCAATTTTACCACCTGCATCCAATGTTGCCACCTCATCCCTTAAAGGACTTACGAGGCCAAAATTACGAAAATGACACTTTACCTTTTTATCTGCAGAATCCACGGAGGACGCCCTCCGCGTCCTCTGCTCCGTACCGCCGTCAATCTAGTCCTTTTATTTCCACCAGGGCTTGTCCTGACCCCACCAAACGGGTCGCATCGTCATTTCACCCCTAAGATGGCCGCCGCCTTGATCCGTGGCTGCGCAGTACGCTTTGCCGCGAGTGTGACTGCGCAGCCTTTAGCCCGCCTCCAGCCGCTCCCGACGTACGCTTCAGGAGGATGCCAGGAACCACTACGCGGCTCGAGGCGGGCTAAAGGCTGCGCAGTCGCACTCACGGCAAAGCGTACTGCGCAGCCGCGGATCAAGGCGGCGGCCATCTTAGGGGTGGAATGGATGCGACCCGTTCGGTGGGGTCGGGACAAGCCCTGGGGGAACTAAAAGGTTTAGATTGACAGCGGTATGGAGCGGAGGACGTCCTCCGTGGATTCTGCAGATAAAAAGGTAAAGTGTAATTTTCGTCATTTTGGCCTCGTAAGTCCTTTAAGGCCTCTTTCACAGTGAGACGTTAAAGTCGCACGTTAGAAAATTTTATAACGCAGTCTAACGCACAGCAATACAAAGTCTGTGCGACATTCACAGTGCTCACGTTGCGTTATGTGTAACGTGTAGCAATATTTAGAAAGTGCTGCATGCTGTGCGTTTAGCAATCCATTTGCTGTGTTATGTGTGTTGCACATGCTCAGTAAGGTTTTTTTTTTTTAAATGTAACATGCGCCGTTTTCGTTCCATCACTGTGCAACGAAAACGGCGCACCAAGAGACACATAATGTAGTACAAAATAACGTCCAATTTTATAACCTACATGCGCTGCGTTAGGGGCACGTTGTGCGACTTTAATGTCACATCAAACGCAACGTCCCATTGTGAAAGAGGCCTTAAAGAGGAACTGAACCGACACATCTAAGTTATACAGGTACTGGGGCTACTCACACATAATTAGTGCCTACACTGCATCTAACTAGCCACAAGGCATGTATAATTCATATGTGCCGGTATTTAAAGGGATGAAGTGGCAACCCTAATACTGACCCTAGCCAGAATTCAATCTCTGGTCTCCCATGTCAAAGGCGGTGCCCTTAACCAGTACACTTAAGGTGGTCATACATCTAGCGATTTGCCTAGGGTTAGAGTTAACCATTCAATTTGATCATTTTATCGAATCGAGAGAGAATTGTGTGTTCCAGTATTCCCAAATGATGAAGAGTGGCTGATCTCATACATCTCTTGACTTAGCGGCTGATCGACCACCCGATTCAATGATAAAGTAAAATCTGCAGCACGGTGGCGTAGTGGTTAGCTCTCTCGCCTTGCAGCGCTGGGTCCCTGGTTCGAATCCCGGCCAGGGCACTATCTGCCAAGAGTTTGTATGTTCTCTCCGTGTCTGCGTGGGTTTCCTCCGGGCACTCCGGTTTCCTCCCACATTCCAAAAACATACAGATAAGTTAATTGGCTCCCTCTAAAATTTGCCCTAGACTACAGTACTTACACTACATAATATAGACATATGGCAATGGTAGGGATTAGATTGTGAGCTCCTTTGAGGGACAGTTAGTGACAAGATATATATATATACACTGTACAGCGCTGCGTAATATGTCGGCGCTATATAAATACTAAATAATAATAATAATAATAATCTGTTCTGCTAAGAGCATGGCCGATGAGCGCTGCGACCAATTTCGGGCCGGCATTAGTCGCATGTATTGATTTGGACAGGCTGCAAGATGTTGGGCTGTCGTGGTCAATCAGGTGCGTGGCAACAGTGAGTGACAAGTGGGACAAGTGAAGAACGCCATAAAAAGTTCCCCCTATATAAATGCACACAGGGGGTGCTTTTATACACTAGGGCGTAGGTCCCCAACCTGTAAGGCCCCCTGCACACTGCAAATCTGATTTGCGATTCAGATTCACTCGCGTTCCCAGCCTGTCAGCGGCTGTCGCCGAACCCGGAAGTAGCCGCCGGCTGGGACAGGAGGACCGGAGCGGAGCTGCAAGGGCACCATACAGCTTCAGGGGGCTGAGGGATGCCCCAGGTGAGTAAAAGTCATTTTTTGATTTTGACTTAAGTATTCCTTTAAGGTGGCCATACATCAGGAAAGTTAGTGACCGATCGACCATCTGATTTGATTATTATAATCGAATTGGATGAAAAACGGTGCTACCAAGTGCATGCCCAACCGACAAAGCAACCAATTTTTCGGGCCGAAAATTGGACGTATTGTCGATTGCACATGCTGCAAGATGTTGGGCTGACTTGCTCGCTCGGGTGTGCAGCGGGAATGGCGTACAAATTCGGGACAATCGACGAACACGGCGAAACCGCTGACACTGTACCCCCAATGATAAATGTTCCCCTAGTGCAAGGTATACATGACCTGTCTGTGGCCTCCGCTTGTCCCTCCGCTGGCCCCACCTGGTTTCCTAGTAAGGGCGCACAGGTGTTATATTGTGATGTCTGACATCACACATGCACGCCCTTACTAGGAAACCATGTGACGTGTGTGTATGTCCCCAGCGGGGGACAAGTGTAGGACGCGGACAGGTATTGTACACCTTGCACGGGGCACCGGGGAGATATTTACCATTAGGGGACAGCGTCGGGGTGGCAAGGCAGACAGATACCCATACATCGCTAGATGTATGGCTACCTTAATTTGATCTCTCCCCGTGTCATCTGACTGCCATGGCAGATAAGCTAATTGGTAAACGCAGGATGTTAATAATATGTCTGCTTCCATGAAAGCAGGAAGTAGACACATTGCAGATTTATTTCAGTATTTGTATTGGCTGTAAACAAAGGAATGTTTTTCTTAAAAGGTTATTATACTGTTGCTTATCTCTTAAACTAGAGAGGAAGTTCTGAGTTCAGGTCCAATTTAAAGAGAAACTCCAACCTAGAATTGAACTTTATCGCAATCAGTAGCGGATACCCCCTTTTACATGAGAAATCTATTCCTTTTCACAAACAGACCATCAGGGGGCGCTAAATGACTGATTTTGTACTGAAACCCCTCCCACAAGAAGCTCTGAGTACTCTGGGCAAACTGCCACAATGTAACAATGTTCACAGACAGGAAATGGCTGTTTACAGCTGTCTGTAACAGCCAAAACAGCTAGGAGCAGCTACATAACCTGCCCACAGTAACAATGTCACCATGTAATACATGTCAGAATGTAAATCGGGGAGAGGAAAGATTTTCCAATGAGCAAACACTGACTAAATCATTTATACATAATTATGGTAAAAAATGAAGCACTTTTTTACTACATTATTTTCACTGGAGTTCCTCTTTAAGGAGCCCATTGTGCCTTTTTTGTGAGATTGGCAGCAGGTCAGGACTGTGTCGCTAGCGGCGTTCGATTTCTTGATGCGTGGTGTACACAGTGAAGCTTATACTCACCTGTCTGTGACTTCTCTCCACTGCCGGATGCTCCTCCCTCTTCTCTCCCAGGCTCCTGTGTCACATAACAAACGCTAAAGGCCTCCCATGTCAGGTATGTGCCACGGTGGCCCTAGTGTTTGGCCTCTAGTATTTGTCTCAGGGTACCCAGGAGATAAGAGCGCCCGGCAGTGGAGAGAAGGCTCATGTCTGGGAACAGGTGAGTGTTAGCTCCACTGCCTACACTAGTCTGCACGGCCCGGGGGAGAGGGGTGAGGACATAGATGGAGACTGGGCAGGCAGTACTCACATTTTTTTATTCAATTATATGCTGCAATCTATTGAAAATCTGTGTACAGTGTGTGGAAAGATTCTTTCAGATAGATCCCCCACAGACTGAACTTACATTGCATTGAACAGAATTCAGTTGCTTTGTAATATATCACCATCTAGTGGCAGAATATGAAAATACAGACAGGTTACTATAAATATGCTTTCCAAAACTACTACATGTAGGTCTGCTTTAAAGTGAACCAGAGATTAAGCACCCTCATGTATTTTACCATATATATCAGTGGCTACATTAGAGAAAACACCTACCCTGCTCTCTGTTTCATTCTTCATTGCTCAGCCTGCTTGCTGTCAGCCCTGATAAAATCCCCAACTGAGCATTCAATCTGGCTTTGCTCAGGAGTCATTATAACTGAGTCATTATAGCAGAGCCATAAGGGGGCAGGCTTGGGCCTGAAAATACACCAGAGAAGACAGACTCAGCTATAATGATTCCTGAGCAAAGACAGACTGAATGCTCAGTCGGGGATTTTATCAGGGCTGATTAGAAGCAGGCTGAGCAGTGAAGAATGAAACAGAGAGCAGGGTAGGTGTTTTTTTTCTAATGTTCCCATTGATATATATGGTAAAATACATGAGGGTGCTTTGTCTCTGGTTCACTTTAAGGCTGGATCCACACTTGTCCAGAAGGGAGTATCAATCACCCCCACAGTGGATGCAACTGCAGGGGAGGTGAGGCTGCGGCTCTGGGGCTCGCACATGGCCGTTTTTATGGGCGGGGCCCAGCGCAGGAGGGGGGAGTAGCAGTCACTCTCAGCTGCACGGAGGGGGGCCCTCCTCCCTCCCTTCGGGCCCTCCTCCAGCGCTCCCCCCTCCAGATATCAGAGCAGTGGCCGGGCAGGGAGATTTACCTCTTCCGCGTTCCAGGCGCTGGAGCTCCAATCCCCGCTGGTCTTCTCTGTCTCAGCCGCTTACTCTGCTGCCGCTTCTTCTACTGAATTGTGGGAATCAGAGATCTCTACTCTCATTTCTGCTGCAGCGACGGCGTCTGCTGATCTGAGCCAGGAGCTGGAGTGTCCCGTCTGTCTGAGCATTTATACCGATCCTGAGATGTGGTCACAACTTCTGCCGGGGCTGTATTGATAGGTAGTGTTACAGTCAAAATCGGGATTTCCTTATTCGGAAACATAGATATTGCCGTCCAAAGTGCTTCAGTACCTTGAGGTCCCTTTCACACTGGCGCGGTGCGTTGTGGCAAACTGACGCACTGCTGCAGCCTAATAAAAGTCTATGGGGAAGTTCATACTTCCCACGTTGCGGTATGCTGCTCCAGAAGTTAACGTTAGGGCAGAATTAACGTTAGGGCATACCTACATTACCGTGCGGCTCCTTCAGCGTCCTGCGGTGATCTGCGTAAGCCTGGAAGTCATGTTAGTCTATGGCGACGCAGGTTTTTTAAAACCTTGATGGTGCAACGTCACGGCGCACATGCGCAAAAGCGTATTTTTACAATACGCTTCTGTGCATTTCCACATACCCGAAGCAGGAAGTGACCACAAGTGCGCATGTCACTTCCTGCTTGGCCGAATACCAGACATGGAACATCGTGTACTTGCCAGGGGTTCCCTGAAGACCTTTTTTTCGGTGGTGCGACGTGGTGCACGTGACGCACCGCATCGCTAACACCAACATACAGTGTGAAACCAGCCTTAGGCTCCCTGCCCACTGCATGCGATTCCGATTCCGATTCAGTTTTTACATCCGATTCCGATTTTTTTTTTATCCTTACTGCATGCTGCGTTTTTTCCTCCGTTTTTTTTCTGTTGATTTGCATTCAGGGAAAATCGGAATTGCAAATCAGAATCGGAAATGGAAACCGAATCAGAAACGCAAATCAGATTTGCAGTGTGCAGGGAGCCTCAAAGTGGACCCTCTTGCACGGGACAGAAGGAAACGTAGAGGAATGCACCCTGTATGTATTTAGAGAGTTTAGCCCGTCTAATTCCCCCTCATCTGTGTCTAACCACAAGTTGTTATTTGATCCCTTAGCTGTGTCAGCTGACTGCCACGGTAGATAAGCTAATTTTAAAGCACAGGATATTAACAATAGGTTTGCTTCCATGAAAGCAGACAGTAGACACACTGCTGATTTATTGCAGGATTTGTATCAGTTGTAACAAAGAAATGTTTTTCTTTAAAGGTTATTATGTGTATGCATTAAAGAAAAGAGGAAGTTCTGAGTTCAGGTCCACTTTGAGGAACATCAGAGTCACATGAAGTGCGGCTTTGAACACCGCTTTGCGACTCTCTCCGGACATAAAGGCTTTCCTGTCCTGCAGATGAGGTTATGCAGATGTCTGCCCTGCATATTAACACATATTTCCAGATCAGGAGGAGGCCAGAGTCTTCTGCACTTTATATTCACTTTCATGTACCAGCTGCTATGTCCTGTCTGCTGTGTGATACTGAACCTTTTATGCATGATAAACATCTAAGAGTCCACAGTAAAGGCTCATACACACGCTCAACAAAAGTCTGTTAAAGCGGTATTGTCACCATAAAAATCAAATTTCAACAGCAACTGGTCTGAGTGTATTAAGTGATAAAGATGCTAATCCTGCATTCAAAACTATTTCTGCTGTTATGATTTGGAGTTATCACATACATAAGGATCACTGGCCCTTTAGTAGTCCGTGCCAAAGAATTGCATCCTGGGGGTTCTTTTTATCTATAATGTATTCCTCCTCTTCCCTTTATTTCCCTGCCAGCTGCTTATCTGAAACCTGATCCCCCTACTCACTTGTGTTTACAAGCAAGGCTGAGGAGACTCAGTGATTGGAGGAGACAAGAGAAAAAGTAAAGGGCGGAAATGACATCACGAGTTAGCCTTAACTTTGGGCAAAAGACATGGCTCCCACCAGGAACAGAATTCTCGTCATTTACTATATAGCATTCACTGAAATCAAAACGTGGACAGTATAATACATGTGTTATGTAAGTAGATCAAGTATTTATCTACTTATATATGTGGTTTTTTTCTCTGGCATAGTATGGCTGATCCTACTGCTTTAAATGCACGATTATCAAACAACTTGAAGAAGTTGGACAACATTTGTCAAGTAAAAGATGTGCAAACGACAAGGCGTTATCACTGATAAAACAACGACTGATAAGACTCAGCAGAAGTCAATCACATTCCCCCCCCCCCCCCCCCCCCCACCGTGACCCCCAGGACCGGTTCTAGACCTTTTGCTGCCTGAGGCAAACGTGAGGTGCCCCCTCTCTCCCTGATTTGGAATGATCGCACAGCACCCGACAATTTCACAGCTCACCCGACACAGCTTCATTTAATGTTCTCACATGACATGCTGCAGCTCAACACAATAGCACCCTGGTCGGCAGTGAGTCTGTCTTCTCCTCCTACTCTGACTGCATGGTGTAAGTGTAAACACACAGTACAAACATGCTGCCCCTGTAATCTCTGCGCCTGATGCAAATGTTTCACCTTGCTTCATGAGAGAACCGGCCCTGGTTCCCGTGCTACCCTGGCCCTGCCACTCTCAGACTTAAAGGAGAACTGTAGAGGGAGGTATATGGAGGCTGCCATATTTATTTCCATTTAAGCTATACCAGTTACCTGGCTATCCTGCTGACATTCTGCCTCTAATACTTTCAGCAATAGACCCTGAACAAGCATGCAGCAGATCAGGGGTTTCTGACAATTTTGACAGATATGACAAGATTAGCTGCATGCTTGTTTCTGGTGTGATTCAGACACTACTGCAGCCAAATAGATCAGCGGGGCTGCTGGGCAACTGGTATTGCTTAAAAGGAAATAAGTATGGCAGCCTCCATATACCTCTCACTACAGTTCTCCTCTAAGATCATAGTGTCGTCCGGATCATGAACGATTCGGATCTTTGATCCGAATCTCTTTTGTGAGTCGAATCATCCGAATCATCAAAATGAGTGATTCGGATCGCAAAAGGGGTGGGGCCAGGAGCGACACGCCCCCTCAGCGGGCGGCGGGGTCCTGGAAGCAGAGCGGAAGTGGATCGCTCTGTTGGAGGGGAGCCCAGGACAGGTAGATGAGAGAGAGGGGACATGGGTGCCACTGCCAGATATGTGTAGAGCACACATACTGGCTGAAATGTGCTGCTCATTATAGGCTGGCTGTTCCGTAGTTGTGCACAGTGAACACATTGGAAACTTTTGGCTCAGCTCAGCACAGCTCAGTAACTTTGCAGGCACTGTGATTGCCGGGCAATATGATCCTCCTGCACTGCTCTAAACAGCTGCACTTATCTTCTGGGAATGCTTTGGGGAATGCTTTCTTTCACTGTGCGACGTTTCCATTCAAAGTATACAGATGAGCATACAGGTGAAATATATGTAAAGCATATGATTGCAGCATGTGGGTATTGTGTGCAAGCAAACATTTCTGCTCTCTGCTCGTCCCTCCTCCCTTCTCTGTCCACTCCCTGCCCTCTGTCCATCTCCTCCCCTTCTCTGTGTGTCCACCCTCCTCCCCTTCTCCTGCCCTGCTAGTCATTTCACCCCCGAATGCTTCCCTTGTAAAATGATCCGAGATTCGGATCAAAGATCTGGATCCTCTAATGATCCAATTCGAATCATCCGGATCATTGAAAAGATCCGAACTTCCCATCTCTATAAAGATCATAGTGGCAGTGGAGATGGAGCTTACCTCCTCTCCCCTCCTCTACGGTACTCCCGCTGCTGTCCACTAGGTGTCACTGTCCTCACTGCTCTCTGCATTCCTCTCTATCTGAATTTCTCTTCACATCATGCAATGTGCATCAGACTAAAGGTGCCCATACACTCGTCAGATTGGCAGCAGACAGATAAGAAATGCATCTGATGATCTATCTGATGCGTTTTTAGAACATTTTTTACCAGGATAGAATTCCAATAGATTTCAGTTTGAAATCTGTTGAAATTCGATCTGATGGCATTTTTTTGCCATCAGATTTCCATTAAGGCCAATGCAAACTGATAAGCAATCTCATCAGATCGACCTAAATTTTCCACCCTGCTAGTTCGATGGAAATCCATCGAAATCGATCGAAATCGGCCGTCGATCGGTCGATTGGCCAACCGATTTGCGATCGATCGATCGATCGATCGATCGCGATCGATCGGTCGGCCAGAAAATCGGCTGAGTGTATGGGCTGCTTAATGCTGGGCATACACGGCTCGATTGTTTCCCCGCTCGATTCCGCAGGCAATTCTCTTATCTTCTGCTTGTTTTTCTCATCTTTTTTCCATTATCCTCAATGCAGAATCGAGTGGGGAAACGGATCGGGCGGGAGATTGGACATGTCAAATTATCTAGCCATCTAAATGACTCAGAATGAAGCCGTGTATTCCCAGCATAAGAGGAAGGCAGAGACTAGAGAAGGGGGAATAGGTACTCCCATCTGTAGGTCTGAGTGTAAGGCCGGACTTATACTTTTAGCACCCTTTGGCCAACTTTCTTGTTGCTCCCCTTCCAAGAGCAGCAGCCCCTCCCCCATTCCTTGTGCAGCCCCTCCCCCATGTGTAACAGCCATTTACAGCAGCCTCTCTCTTTCATGTACAGCTCTCTTGAGCAGCATCACTTTTCCTTATGCTGCTCCCCATTTTCAGCTCCCCTTTCAATTTGCAGCCTCCTCTTCCATATGCAGCAACTCTTCTTCAATGTCCAGCCGCCCAAGGCTCGAGCCTTTGTCGGCCTTTCCAGACATCCAGCCTGATGGAGGCAGGGACGGATCTAGACCAAGTTGCCCTAAGTTGCGCCTGGGCCAAGGTCACGTTTTGGCGCCTAAACTGCCATTCCCCATCCAAATTTTGCCGCCTTTTTAAGAATTCAACAACAAGAGACCCGCTTGCCCCCCCCTAGATCCGTCCCTGGATGGAGGAAGAAAGAAGTCTGGGCCCCTCCTGCCCTCCAAGCCCACCCCCTGCTGCTCCCCCATAGTTACGCCAGTGCTCAGCCCTATCAGTGGGATTTAGCTCTGCTTTGCTGTTGGCTCTCGTGCAGGTCGGAGTTCCCCTGTAAAGTTTAGGCCTCAGTCTTTATATGTAATGCAGGGAGAAGATAAATGTGGATATGACATGTATGCAGCAGCGTTGTGGAGAAACAGAGGTATGACCCCCCCCCCCCTCCCCTCCGATTGGTGCCGTAGCTCAGGCCTGGCCAGCAGCCGGCAGGGATGGTGCAACATGTTGTGGTTCCCCAGCGGGTCCAGCAATCAGCGGCCAAACACGAGCTAGGCAAACATATCCAGCCGCTTAATAGAGAAATTGGCACCTGGTTAATCTCCCTTATCTGCTGCTTATCTCTCTCATTTCAGCCTCTTGCAATCACCACAAAAGCCTTTTATTTAATCACTTCAGCTGCGGTGCTGAGTGTTTGCTCTGCGCCCGCTGCCCGGACCCCGGTCACCCCCACTGATGTCATACGCTATCAGCATGCGGTATTGTGCTGCCAATCCAGGCCTGATAAGGAATTAGCAGACACTTTATCTGCAATTACCCGTGAAATTAATAGACTGGCCGAGTATCTGGGACTCAGGGCCGGGGATATCAGCTGAGCTCAGGTGCTTAGCTCTGTCTGTGCGCAAACAGTCTGAGGGTGGGCAAAAATCACTGAAACCCATAATTCATTTCAGAAACATGCTTGTAATCCAAAGCACTCTTATATTAAAGTGAATTTCCTTATAGGGATTAAAGGATACCTGAACTGACATGTGACAGGATGAGATAGACATGTGTATGTACAGTGCCTAGCACACAAATAACTAGGCTGTGTTCCTTTTTTTCTTTCTCTGCCTGAAAGAGTTAAATATCAGGTATGTAAGTGGCTGACTCAGTCCTGACTCAGACAGGAAGTGGCTACAGTGTGACCCTCACCCTTTTTATCTCTTTCTTGCTCTCAGAAGCCATTTTCTGCTAGGAAAGTGTTTTATAGTTGGAATTTCTTATCAGTGAGCGTCACACTGTAGTCACTTCCTGTCTGAGTCAGGACTGAGTCAGCCACTTACATACCTGATATTTATTTGGGGTTGGGGTGATTAATGCGCTCCTCAGAAAGACTCCTTCAAATACCAAAGCTAATTGCCTGGTGCGCTTTCAACAGCAGGGGTGTATGCCCTTAAATATACAGTATGCTAGGGTAGTATTAGCGCTCAACAGGTCTTTCCTGTGTGTCACTGGTACATCCACTCTGTGATTATACCCCACAAACAGCTCAATACTTATACAATACAATCTTATAAAATACAATTCCCCTTAAAATTCCTCAGGTTGCAATATATTCAAATCACCTACTAAAAAAAGTTCTGAAACAGATAAAAAGTTCTTATAACAGTATCCCAAGCTTCATATAAAAGTAGCCATTCAAGGGTATTGCTCCAATTTCCTATAGGACCCTTTTCCTGGACTTCAATTTTCAATAAAACACATTACAATGACATTCACAAAGTCCTAGTTTCCAGGTCCAAACAACGAAAAGTGTCAGTATTACAAAGAAACTTTCACAGCTGCATGCTTTATCCTCATAAATATAGTATGTCTGCTCACCAACTCAAGTTGCCAATCACAACAGTTGGCATTGATCGCATGTGGCCCAGGCTGTTAGATACCTCTGGTTCCCCTCTGTCTCCGGCCGTTTTCCACTCGCACATACAAGGGAAAGAAAACTATATAGCGTAGTATGTTTGAGGATTAACACCCCACAGTGCACTTCACACAATCTATAGGTTGTGACCCAGCACCTCATGCAGGGGATATTCTAATGTAATCCTAGCCTCTTACCACATCTTATGGCTGACCCAGTTTGACCAGCACACTCGCTTGTAAAGCACCCTTTTTCCTTCACAGCATCCGAATTACAACAGGCATCTTAGACTCAAACAAACAGTTGCATAGCGTAATACTGTTTATTCCAAATAAAAGAAGTTTTAAAATTGCACTCACAATTCTCCAAGTAAAAATGCGCATATCAGTAAAATCCACGTGGTGTAGCGTCTCCTTCCGTGTATAGGCTCCGCCCAACTAGTTTCGTCACGGATGACTCATCAGGGGCATGGATGAGTCATCCATCCGTGACGAAACTAGTTGGGCGGATGCTGTGAAGGAAAAAGGGTGCTTTACAAGCGAGTGTGCTGGTCAAACTGGGTCAACCATAAGATGTGGTAAGAGGCTAGGATTACATTAGAATATCCCCTGCATGAGGTGCTGGGTCACAACCTATAGATTGTGTGAAGTGCACAGTGGGGTGTTAATCCTCAAACATACTACGCTATATAGTTTTCTTTCCCTTGTATGTGCGAGTGGAAAACGGCCGGAGACAGAGGGGAACCAGAGGTATCTAACAGCCTGGGCCACATGCGATCAATGCCAACTGTTGTGATTGGCAACTTGAGTTGGTGAGCAGACATACTATATTTATGAGGATAAAGCATGCAGCTGTGAAAGTTTCTTTGTAATACTGACACTTTTTGTTGTTTGGACCTGGAAACTAGGACTTTTGTAAATGTCATTGTAATGTGTTTTATTGAAAATTGAAGTCCAGGAAAAGGGTCCTATAGGAAATTGGAGCAATACCCTTGAAAGGCTACTTTTATATGAAGCTTGGCATACTGTTATAAGAACTTTTTATCTGTTTCAGAACTTTTTTTAGTAGGTGATTTGAATATATTGCAACCTGAGGAATTTTAAGGGGAATTGTATTTTATAAGATTGTATTGTATAAGTATTGAGCTGTTTGTGGGGTATAATCACAGAGTGGATGTACCAGTGACACACAGGAAAGACCTGTTGAGCGCTAATACTACCCTAGCATACCTGATATTTAACTCTTTCAGGTAGAGAAAGAAAAAAAGGAACACAGCCTAGCTATTTGTGTGCTAGGCACTGTACATACACATGTCTATCTCTTCATGTCACATGTCACTTCGGGTATCCTTCAAAGTGGCCCGGAACTCTTGCACGGGACAGAAGTAAAACAGAGAGAAATGCACCCTCTATGTATTTAGAGAGTTTAGTCTTTCTGGTTCCCCCTCATCTGTGACTAATTACAAGTTGCAATTTGATCTCGCAGCTGTGTCAGCTCAGGAATCTCCTCTGCCACGGCAGAGCAGCTAATCTGTATACACAGGATGTTAACCCTATTTCTGCTTCCATGAAAGCAGGAAGTAGACAGGCTGCAGATTTATTGCAGGATTTGTATCAGCTGTAACAAATAAATGTTTTTTTAAAGGTTATTTTGCTGTTGCTGATCTTTTAGAGCAGAGAGGAAGTTCAGAGTTCAGGTCCACTTTAATGGAAACTCAGATGATTCGCTTCACAATCCAAAAACATTTCTAGGAAAATATCTAATACAAAGTACAATATGAAGTATAAATACATACAGTAAAGGAAATGATTCTACACTTTACTTTTGAAAATAATTGTGGATGGTGAAAACGTGAGGAGGAGGATTAAGGTGCCCATATAGATCTGGCGATGAGACGGATCTCTCTTTGATTAAAGGGAAGGTTCAGGGACAGTTGAAAAAAAATAAAAATCCGAATCCACTTACCTGGGGCTTCCTCCAGCCCGTGGCAGGCAGGAGGTGCCATCTGCGCCGCTCCGCAGGCTCCCGGTGGTCTCCGGTCGCCGACCCAACCTGGCCAGGCCAGCTGCCAGCTCCGGGCTTCTTCTGCGCTCCATTGTGCGTGTCCACTCGTGCATTCTGACATCATCGGACGTCCTCCGGGCTGTACTGCGCAGGCTCAGAACTACTGAGCCTGCGCAGTACAGCCCGGAGGACGTCCGATGACGTCAGAGCGCCGGCGTGGGACGCAGAAGTTCCGGGCCTTGGAGCGCAGAAGAGCCCGACCTGGCAGCCGGCCTGGCCAGGTCGGGTCGGCCACCGGAGACCACCGGGAGCCTGCGGAGCAGCGGCGAGGGCACCTCCTGCCTGCCACGGGCTGGAGGAAGCCCCAGGTAAGTGGATTCGGATTTTTATTTTTTTTCAACTGTCCCTGAACCTTCCCTTTAAATCTGATTGTAGAGAGATCTGTCGGCTGCCCATACACTGCAGGCCGATTACCGATCTATTTCAGCAATCTTTTGGGAATCGGCCTCACGACACCACTGATTCCGCCCATCTGGCCACTTTTGCCTACTTTTGAGGAATTCAGGGAATTGTGACACCGTACAACCTCTTCATTCAATTCTGCAATGTCAAAGGATACCACAACTGACATGTGACATGATGAGATAGACATGGGTATGTACAGTGCCTAGCACACAAATAACTATGCTGTGTTCCTTTTTTTCTTTCTCTGCCTGAAAGAGTTAAATATCAGGTATGCAAGTGGCTGACTCAGTCCTGACTCAGACAGGAAGTGACTACAGTGTGACCCTCACTGATAAGAAATTCTAACTATAAAACACTTTCCTGGCAGAAAATTGCTTCTGAGAGCAAGAAAGAGATAACAAGGGTGATTTCTTATCAGTGAGGGTCACACTGTAGTCACTTCCTGTCTGAGTCAGGACTGAGTCAGCCACTTACATACCTGATATTTAACTCTTTCAGGCAGAGAAAGAAAAAAAGGGAGCACAGCATAGTTATTTGTGTGCTAGGCACTGTACATACCCATGTCTATCTTATCATGTCATATGTCACCTCAGAGATCCTTTAAAGAAAAAAAAGACAGTTCTAAAGGGACTCCGAGGAGTAAAAAAAAAACAAAATCGAAACTTACCTGGGGCTTTCTCCAGCCCACCGTAGGTCGGGACTCGGGAGGTCCTCCTGGCTTCTCTCTCGGTCCCTCAGCAGAAATCACGACCGGAGACACCCGGGCCGAGTGTCGGGCTGACACTTCCTGAACGATGACGCTTGTCATCATCACGGCGGCTGCCATGACAGTACTGCGCATTACAGGTAAAAAATTGTGCATGGCATGTGCAGTACTGTCACGCCGGTGGCCATGATGATGCATAGCAGTCGGCGTGATGAGCCAGAAGAACGCCGGGGGACCTCCCGAGCTACGGTGGACTGGAAAAAGCCAAAGGTAAGTTCCGATTTTGTTTGTTTCTTTACTCCTCAGAGTCCCTTTAATGACTTGACAAGCTGGATACGTATTTTGCTTGTATATCAAGAAGTTGTTGTTTGTTTTGATCATATTATATGTACTGGGATAGGCCCCCTGTGGTTCAGGTAATGGCTGCCACACATCATGACAGTCACACAGTCAGGCCCCGGGAAGTCCCGCTATAGCAAGCATCTGACACATGGAAAGGCTAAAGCAGAGATTCAAACTCATATTTTTCTGTGATTTCATCTTCTAAAAAAGTTCAGCCTTTGCAGAGGCGTATCTAGAGGGGTGCAGGCATGGCTCATGCCATGGGCGCCATATCTGCCCCTGTGCTACGCCCCATGCCTCCCTGTCACTCCAAACTCAGATCAATGCTGTTATCTGGAGAACATGGCTACTTAATTTCTGTATGTAGGGCGCACTTGGCTTAGTGTAAAGAGGACAGAGAGGAAATAAGAGATATTTTCCAAAAAATAACTTCAGCAATATCCCGAGCCAAAGAACACAGGCAACTATAACACATGTACATGAGAGAGGATGCAGTTTTTAGAGGGAAAAGGGGCTCCGACCAGGGGTGGAGGTGCCATTTCAGTGTTTGCCATACTAGCAGGGATGTATCAAGACCAAGTTGCGCCTGGGGCAAGGTCAGGTTTTGGCGCCTAAACTGCCGTTCATTTTGCCGCCTTTTTAAGAATTCAACAAACTGCGCCTGGGGCAAGATACCCGCTTGCCCCCCCCTAGATCCGCCCCTGTGCCATAGGCTCTATATTACCCAGATACGCCCCCTGAGCCTTTGCAGTGCTTCTTTTGAAATGCTTTTATAAATGAATAGTAATAATTAGAGAAATGAAAATAAGTACCATATTTTTTGCACTATAAGATGCATCTGACCATAACACGCACGCAGGTTTAGAGGAGGAAAGTAAGAAAAAACTATTCTGAACCAAATCATAGCTTCCCTGGGGATGTAGTGGTCCCCTTCCCTGTATAGTGTTCCCTGGTGTCTAGTGCTCATCCTCCACCACATTGCTTCCCTGGTGGTGTAGTGGCACCCCTCCATCCACCATATAGCTTCCCTAGTTGTCCACCCTTCCCTGTATAGCTACCTTGTGGTCTAGTGCCCTCCCCCTCCCATACAGCCCCCCACCCCACCATCTAGCTTCTGTGGTGCCCCTTTCTCCACCATTTAACTTCTCTAGTGTCTAGTGGGCCTAGAGATGAGCGTAATGACCTAATTACGATTTTGCGAAATTTCGCGTAATTAGTGTAATTACGATTATGGCCGTAAGTACATAATCGTAATGAAGAAGGATTTCGCGAAATTTCGCGTAAGCGTAATTTTCGCGTAATTTTCGCATTACAGTCGTATCATGCCGTAATTTCGCATTAAACGCTACCGTAATTTCGCATTAAACCGTAACGCTCTGTATAATATAAAAAAGCCGCCGACTTTAAGGGTTAATAGCAAAGCCCCCTTAAATGTTAAGAGCCTCAAATTTGGAGAATATATTAAGGAGATCAGGAGGAATAAGAGGAAAAATTTTTTTTTCAAAAAGACCTTATAGTTTTTGAGAAAATCGATGTTAAAGTTTCAAAGGAAAAATGTAAACATTTAAAAACCCGCCGACTTTAACGGTTAATAGCAAAGCCTGCTTAAAGTTTAGGAACACCAAATTCCCAGGGTATATTAAGGGGATCAGTGGGAATAAGAGGAAAAAATTTTTTTTCAAAAAGACCTTATAGTTTTTGAGAAAATCGATTTTTAAGTTTCAAGGGCGAAAATGTCTTTTAAATGTGGAAAATGTCAGTTTTTTTTGCACAGGTAACAATAGTGTATTATTTTCATAGATTCCCCCAAGTGGGAAGAGTTTTACTTACTTCGTTCTGAGTGTGGGAAATATAAAAAAAAAACGACGTGGGGTCCCCCCTCCCAGACCTCTTTAACCCCTTGTCCCCCATGCAGGCTGGGATAGCCAGAATGCGGAGCACCGGCCGCGTGGGGCTCCGCACCCTGACTATACCAGCCCGCATGGTCCATGGATTGGGGGGTCTCGGAAGGGGAGGGGCAGCCAAGCTTTCCCCTCCCCCTCCGAGCCCTTGTCCAATCCAAGGACAAGGGGCTCTTCTCCACCTCCGATGGGCGGTGGAGGTGGAGGCCGCGATTTCCTGGGGGGGAGGTTCATGGTGGAATCTGGGAGTCCCCTTTAAAAAGGGGTCCCCCAGATGCCCACCCCCCCTCCCAGGAGAAATGAGTATAGAGGTACTTGTACCCCATACCCATTTCCTTTAAGAGTTAAAGTAAATAAACACACAGACACTTAGAAAAAGTATTTTAATTGAACAAAAAACATAACCACGAAAAAAGTCCTTTAATATTCTTAATTAACCATTAATACTTACCTGTCCCTTTAAATAAATGATCCCTCGCAATATCCTCGGAAATGTTCTATCAGTTACAATGTAACAAAGTTATTACAATGTATCAACTTTGTTACATTGTAACTACGCCGCACCCGACGTCACTCACCGCCGCCGCCGCCACCGCGTCTGCGCTGCAGGACCCGACAGAGCTCTGAGCTATAGCTCAGAGCTCTCTAAGCATCTTTGTATTTGGGCTCCAAGGAGCCCCATTGGTCCTTAGCAGACCAATGGGGTTCCTTCTGATTTGAAGGAACCCCATTGGTCTGCTAAGGACCAATGGGGCTCCTTGGAGCCCAAATACAAAGATGCTTTAGAGAGCTCTGAGCTATAGCTCAGAGCTCTGTCGGGTCCGTGCAGGACGCTAAGTCCCCGCCGGCTCCGCTGCCCTCCCCGCCTCTCCCACATGTCACCCACATGTCACCCACATGTGGGTGACATGTGGGTGACAGATGTGGGCGGGGTGGACAGCGGGAGCTGCGGGGACTTAGCGTCCTGCACGGACGCGTATGCGGCGGCTGAGCGGCGAGTGGCGTCGGGTGCGGCGTAGTTACAATGTAACAAAGTTGATACATTGTAATAACTTTGTTACATTGTAACTGATAGAACATTTCCGAGGATATTGCGAGGGATCATTTATTTAAAGGGACAGGTAAGTATTAATGGTTAATTAAGAATATTAAAGGACTTTTTTCGTGGTTATGTTTTTTGTTCAATTAAAATACTTTTTCTAAGTGTCTGTGTGTTTATTTACTTTAACTCTTAAAGGAAATGGGTATGGGGTACAAGTACCTCTATACTCATTTCTCCTGGGAGGGGGGGTGGGCATCTGGGGGACCCCTTTTTAAAGGGGACTCCCAGATTCCACCATGAACCTCCCCCCCAGGAAATCGCGGCCTCCACCTCCACCGCCCATCGGAGGTGGAGAAGAGCCCCTTGTCCTTGGATTGGACAAGGGCTCGGAGGGGGAGGGGAAAGCTTGGCTGCCCCTCCCCTTCCGAGACCCCCCAATCCATGGACCATGCGGGCTGGTATAGTCAGGGTGCGGAGCCCCACGCGGCCGGTGCTCCGCATTCTGGCTATCCCAGCCTGCATGGGGGACAAGGGGTTAAAGAGGTCTGGGAGGGGGGACCCCACGTCGTTTTTTTTTTATATTTCCCACACTCAGAACGAAGTAAGTAAAACTCTTCCCACTTGGGGGAATCTATGAAAATAATACACTATTGTTACCTGTGCAAAAAAAACTGACATTTTCCACATTTAAAAGACATTTTCGCCCTTGAAACTTAAAAATCGATTTTCTCAAAAACTATAAGGTCTTTTTGAAAAATTTTTTTTTCCTCTTATTCCCACTGATCCCCTTAATATACCCTGGGAATTTGGTGTTCCTAAACTTTAAGCAGGCTTTGCTATTAACCGTTAAAGTCGGCGGGTTTTTAAATGTTTACATTTTTCCTTTGAAACTTTAACATCGATTTTCTCAAAAACTATAAGGTCTTTTTGAAAAAAAATTTTTTCCTCTTATTCCTCCTGATCTCCTTAATATATTCTCCAAATTTGAGGCTCTTAACATTTAAGGGGGCTTTGCTATTAACCCTTAAAGTCGGCGGCTTTTTTATATTATACAGAGCGTTACGGTTTAACGCGAAATTACGGTAGCGTTTAATGCGAAATTACGACATGAACGAAACGCGAAATTTCGCGTTGAAAATTACGCTTACGGTATTTTCAATTACGATTTTAATGGCAATTTCGCTACGCTAATTTCGCATCGTAATCGCAAATTTCGCATGCGTAATTATAGTAATGCGAAATTACGAAAATTTCAGCTCAACTCTAAGTGGGCCCCCTCCCTCCATCATATAGTTTCTCTGATGGGATAGTGCCCCCTCCCCATATAGATTCCCAGGTAGTGTAGTGACTCCCTACCTCCATCATTTAGCTTCCTTGGTATGGGACTCTAAGCCCCTCCCCTGCCGTACTTTTAGCCATGCCCCAATTTTACATGGGATGTTCCCGCCGTGAAGTTTCCTGTAGTTATGTGGTTTTCCCCCTTCCTCCCTAATACATCCCCCACAATAAAGTTTCCCTGGTGCTAGTGGTTTCCCTGGTGGTGTTGGTACATGTACCCCATTTTGTGTTCCCTCAACTGAGATAAATGCAGAGTGTGCGCCTGCGAAAGCCGTGCTGTTATCTCACCTGCTCTGCTGGAGTTCACCAGTGTCCAATCTTCTGTCACTACTCAGCTCTCCCCCTAGTGCCTGGCATCTCTTTCTGCGCAAGTGCAGAAAGAGATGCTGGGCATTAGGGAGAGTGCTGAGCGGAGATTGCCCATTGCTGGACTCCAATGGAGCAGGTGAGATAACAGCACGGCTTCTGCATGCGCATACTCTGCATTTTATTTTTGATGGGAGGGGGGGGGGGGGCACAGGACGGAAGAGGGGAGAGGGAATGCTAGGACACGGGGTGGGCTGCACAAGACTTGAGACCATCGCTCCCAACCTGAGACAGACCCGGGCTAATCAGGATGGTTGGGAGGTATGATTGCCTACAGGGCACCATGCATAAAATAAAAAAAGCGGGACTCTGCCTCTCAACGCCCTCCAATGTCATGCAAAGCATCCTCTCTAAAAAGCTCGCCCACCACTGAGTACAGTGCCCGGTGTTGATGATTGGTTAATTTGGATTTTTGTATGGGGTAGGAGGGTATATATGCTACTGCTGTTTTTCCTTTTTCTCATGTATCAACTTGAAAAAGCAGAGACTGTTTCTCCGCAAAACGCGTTTTTGTAAAATAAATGTATACTTTTATAGCCACCTTGGCATTGTCTCTATCCCCACGGGGACTTACTTAACTTATACGCCTACTACTAAGCCGTGCAGGCAGCTCTGAAAGGAGCGTCCTGGCACTTCCTGGCAACTAACTTGGGAGTTCCTGGAGTGAGTGACGTCACATCCGCCCCGCGATTGAGCTCAGTCCCCGGCTCGGCTAAGTGGGACCAGGCGCATCCAGGCTGTGTACGCTGTGCCAGCCTTATTGAATCCAGGCGAGACATGTCCTTTTTGGGGACTCTACTTGATAAACAAAGGACTCAGAGCGCTCCTTTCTTTTTTCTTACATCAGTGTTGATGATGACTTTTCACCCATTTTCTGCCCTACTACTTTCCTCACTGGAATGTGAATGTAATTTGCTGTATGGCAATCTTTTAGTTGGCACTTAGCTGTGAAAATGGACCAATCGGGAGAGAGAGACAGTAAAGGAAGGGCCTGGAGCTGGAGGGGAGCGAAATGCGGAAGGCAACGCATGATAGGGTGGCTGCCTCCCTTTTTCCACCGGCACCCCAGGGTTTAATATTGTTGGAGGGGAGGATCTGCTTCCGGGGCCAAGGAGAGGAAAGGGCTGGCCCAGGAGAGGGGGAATATATAGAGGGGGCGGGCCCAGCAGGGTCAGCAAGCTGGAGGTTGTGAAGCTCCCTTCCTCCCCCCCCCCCCCCCCTCCCCCTTGTTGTTTTTGTTTCCTTTTAGGTTATTCGTCATTGCAGCTGGAGGGGTGGGGGGCTCTGGAGGTTAACGGCATAAGAGGTGGGGATTTGTCGCGGGACAAATCCAGATAACTCACGGGCGTTGGAGAATGGCGATTATGTAGGCATGCAGTCATCCCCGAGCCGGTGACTGTGGCTGGGGGCCGGTTACAGGCTGCATGCCATGTTACGGATTATTACGGTGTTCTGGTGATACCTCCGGACCCCTCACCCCAACTCTCTGGTAATTCCTGGATTATGTCATGTTCAATGATTACGGTGTGTTTTTTCCTGTTAAATTATATTGTTAAAAAATGGGCTGCATTGGCCTTCATTTAATCCAATGCACGGTGTCAGCATGGTTATTTTTGCTAATAAGAATGGGGTATGGTTTAAAATGAGTAAGGGGAAAAGGGGGTCAAGGCTTACCACTATCAAGCAACTTTTGATTGGTTTGATCCAAATAGGGGTGGTGTACAGACTCCTCTGGCCAGCCCTACAGGCCAGGTTAGAAAGCTGTGTCACCTGCTTCTACAGGCCTGTACCAAGAGGCGGGGCTTATAATAAATGCAGGCTCAGGAAAAGGGAGTCTGACCCTTCCGCAAGTTACAGAGCAAAGTGGCTAAGCTGCTGGTGGGTCTATCTCTTGTAGAAGGAGAGGGATGAAGCGCCGGCACTGCTGTAAGTCACGTTTTATTTAGGTCAGCAAAACATCAAAGTGCGTATACATGCAGGCATGAAGGCATAGTTGTGAAGACGTTATTGTGAAGACACGTACCCCTTGGTGGATGATGGTGGCGTGCTGGTGGGTGCAGAGGGAGGAAGAGCCTGACGGCCGTTTCGCGCTATGCGCTTCTACGGAGGCTGCAAATGAGGATATGGGACACGCAGCTTAAATACATTTACTAGGCGGCGTGCGGCGTTCTACCGCTGAATGTCCCGCCCCTCTATCATCACTGGTCCTTCCGCCTCGGCTGCGTACAGCGGAAGCAGCTCGAGGCGGATGACGTCAGGTATTCCCCAGCGACGGTGGCCCGAATAGGGAAACACTTAGATTAGGTTTCCCAGGCAACAAATGCATCTCGGGCCACCCCGTCATCCGGGAAGATATGCTGCCATCATGTGGCATGTTTTGTAATTGCAGCATCATGCAGTCAGAGGATTTAGGAGGTAGATTATTGAGTAGGGGATACGAACAGGAAACAATCCAGAAAGCCTTTAAGGCGGTGCATAAGATTGATAGGAAGGACCTCCTTATGAGACAGAAACGTAAGAGAAGATCCCTCAATGAGGGCCAAGTCCCATTCACATTTCAATATTCCCCTATGGCCAACAAATTGAAGGAAATTACGAAGAAAAACTGGGATATTCTCCTTGGGGATCCCCTTTTGAGGCCCCTAGTTAAGGATGGACCTCTTTTTTCATATAGGAGGGCCCCAACAATTGGATCCAGAGTCACCAGGAGCGAGTTTATCTCGCAAAAGAACGGGAACTGGTTAAGTGACCATCTGCCACAGGGAAACCACCGGTGTGGTAGGTGCGTGTCGTGCGAGTTTATGGCCACTGGCTCCCGACATCAAGTGGGTCCCCTCTCGCGCTTCACCCGGGAATTCATCACGTGTCAAACGTCGTTTGTAGTATATGCGTTGTGGTGCCCCTGTGGCAGATTTTATATAGGAGAGACCACGAGGCCACTCACAAGGAGATATCGTGAGCATTTCCATTCTATTGAATCAGGCAAAGGCTCCACTCGGGTCATTACCCATATTAGAGAAGTCCATCAGGGGGACCCCACAAAATTGACTTTTGCCGGTTTGAAACATGTGTTGCCCCCGAGACGTGGAGGCAACAGGGAAAGAATTCTAAAGAGAGAAGAAGCACGGATAATATTACAGTCTGATGCGATGGGCCCCCTGGGCATGAATGATCACACGGACCTTGCATGTTTTTTGGACCCACAGATATGATAATTGTGGGCCATGTGCATTCATGAGCCCTTAGCTATAGTCTATCTCTGTCTTTTTGAACACATTGAATGTTAATAATACCCCTACAGAGGAGTTACATATATGTCTGCCTACTCCCTGACAAAAAATGGCCACTCCCTGCTTCTAAGATATAATTTAAAGATACAAATATGATGAGGATATATTGTCCAGAACACTAGGTAATTTTTCTCCCTTTTCTCTCCCCCTCCTGTTTTCCTCCAAATAGCCGTTCCAGATTGGTTGTTGTTTTTAATTAAATTAATTTTTTTTTCCCCTCTCCCCAATTTTAATCATCACTTCAGGTTTGTTCACAGCCATATGTGCAGGGTGCATCACACACAAATATGGATGTTTCTAGCACCTCCTTGCCATGATCCCAGTTTTGCATGTCTCATGGCCTTATCCCATACACACAATTTGTGGTTGCTACATATTGTTCACATATTTATCTATGCACTAATTTTGCACTTTATAGGGCCCATTCAGAGTCCCAATTTTTTACATGTTTTTAGCACATACTTGCTCATCACATGATGCCCTCTGTCCATGTGTCACACTTTGCACGTATGGTCGTCTATGAAGCTGCAATTACAAAACATGCCACATGATGGCAGCATATCTTCCCGGATGACGGGGTGGCCCGAGATGCATTTGTTGCCTGGGAAACCTAATCTAAGTGTTTCCCTATTCGGGCCACCGTCGCTGGGGAATACCTGACGTCATCCGCCTCGAGCTGCTTCCGCTGTACGCAGCCGAGGCGGAAGGACCAGTGATGATAGAGGGGCGGGACATTCAGCGGTAGAACGCCGCACGCCGCCTAGTAAATGTATTTAAGCTGCGTGTCCCATATCCTCATTTGCAGCCTCCGTAGAAGCGCATAGCGCGAAACGGCCGTCAGGCTCTTCCTCCCTCTGCACCCACCAGCACGCCACCATCATCCACCAAGGGGTACGTGTCTTCACAATAACGTCTTCACAACTATGCCTTCATGCCTGCATGTATACGCACTTTGATGTTTTGCTGACCTAAATAAAACGTGACTTACAGCAGTGCCGGCGCTTCATCCCTCTCCTTCTACATACGGACTCTCTGATGCTTGAGCACGCATGTTGTCACCAGACTGTACCTGACTGTGTGGTATGAGCTGCCTCCCCCTCTCCCTCCATCCCAATAGAAGTTTGTTGTCTGCAGTGCCATCGTTTTAGCATTTCCTTCTTTGCAACATGGGTCTATCTCTTACAGCACCAGGGTCCCCTGTCCAGTCTCCCTCTGCCTGCCAAGAGATTATATGTTCCACCTGTGCTTGTTAACCCATCCTGGCAGAGTTCCAACATTCCATGAGTCTCACTCCTCTTGCTGCATTCTTGTTATTGCAGAATAGCTAGTAGCTACAGTCCCAGCCTGGCTGAATTATGATCCTATTGTCATAGCTACAGCAGGCGTTCTGTCTAATACAACCTATCTGCTATTTCAGTGAAGATGATGGAGAGATCGCCTCGAGCTGTGTTATAAATAAACTGTCAGAAATGTTTTTTTTTCCCAGGAAAAGATCACTGATCTTTCCTAACCCCTCCCTCTGCATTCCCTGGTGCAGTGTGGCGTCCCCAGTGGCCAGAGCTGGCACTGCACACACTCTAGGGAATGCAGTCACTGACCACACTGTGCTGGGCTCTCACTCCACCAGATTCCTCTGGTCTTATATCACTCTGGAATAGCGGGGTGGGAATTTGAGTCGCTGCGCCCGGTTCCCACAGATGTACAGAGCGTGGTGGGGAGAGGGCGAGAGATCGCGCTAACGCAGTCCCATCTGTGCTGCCATCATTGTCTCTGGAATGCTGGACTGTCAGATCAGAGGGAATACTCTCCTGTTCCCATCACTGAGTTACCAGTATATACAACAGACGTCACAGTAGCGGGGACACAGATGACTCCAATGTGCAGAGCCCAGAGGACAATCACAGAGAAAATCAGGGATATATATATACGGGATACATATAGTGTGGTTGTATGCAGGGGTGCAGCTAAGGTTTTTGTGGCCCCAAGCGGACTGCAGGAAGTGGCTCTATCTTGCGGCGAAAAATGGGCGTGGCTATTCTGCTGAAAATTTGCATGGCCATGACATTGTATGGGCGGAGCATAACCGTAACCCCACAGCAGCAAATATAGCCAACTATGACCATTAAATAATAAATGCAGCAACAGTTACCCCAGACACCAGAAAATAAACGCAATGTGGGCAACATTTCATCAGAAAATAAACGGAATTTGGGTAACATTTCAGCAGAAAACAAACGCAATTTGGGCCACATTTCAGCAGAAAATAAACACAATTTGGGCCACATTTTAGCAGAGAATAAACGCAAAAAAAAAAAAAAAAAAAAAGAATTTACTCACCTTACAGAAGTTTCCTCTCCCGGCCGGTTGGAGCACCGGCCTCTGGCATGCTGCTCCCCGGACGATCCTCCTGCAGTGTCCCGCGCTGAATTGAATAGCAGGGCTACGGGAAGATGGTGCCCAAAACCCTGTACTGCATCCACAAATAGTCTCCAGTACTGGGCTTCGGACGCCATCTTCCCGTAGCCCTGCTCGCCTGCCGGAAGACTATGCAGGCTGGAGCGGGGCTGCGGGCTATGAACTGGCTGGCATGGCGTCTATTAGACACCGCGGCCAGCCCAGTGCGGACAACAGTGTGACGTCACGATGACGTCACGGAGCCTCCGAGGCCCCAAAAAACATGAGGCTCCAAGCGGCTGCTTGGTGTGCTTGGTGCGTGGTGGCGCCCCTGGTTGTATGTGTAGTACAGCTAAGAAATAGAACATTAGAAGCAAAAAAAAGTCTCATATTTTTATTTTCATTTATATAGCTTTTTCTTTATAACATTGCATCATTCTGTCATATTTGCAATTACAAACCACACTCTGTATTTTAAACTATGAAACAGAGCAGAGCTAATGACAATTTGAACACCCCTGCAGTAAAACTTTATCTTGAGCCATGTCTCACTTTATCTTTCATGTATAATGCTGGGAATACACGGTATGTTTGTACTGTTCGATCGAGCCATTAGATGGCTCGATTGATAATATCCAACATGTCTGATTACCGCCGGATCGATTCCGCGCTCGATACCGCGGGGGGGGGGGGGGGGGGGGGGGAATGGAAAAATATAAGGAAATCTAGCAGAAGATAAAAGAATCACCCGCGGGGACGAGCGGGAATCGATCCAGCGGCATGATCTAGCGGTACAAATGTACCGTGTATTCCCAGCATTAGTGCTTCAGAAAATAGCACTGTAGCAGACCTGAGTTGGATAGAAGAGCTCAGAGAATCTCTTTTGCATAGATAATAATTGAAGTTTCTGTCCTGCACTAGAAATCAGTATGAGACTCATTTCTCATAAAAGTTTATTTTCACTTCAGATTCCCTTTAAAGGATAAGGGCTTGTTCACACTAAGGGCACTTTCGGGGTTTTTTAAGCGCCGGCGATTTCTGAAATCGCCCTAAAAGCGTTTGTGCAATGATTCCCTATGAGATTGTTCACATATGAGCGGTTCGATTCCGATCCGCTCAGCAAAGCGCTGCCTGTACCATTTTCTGAGAGTTTTGCATCAATGGAAGGTATGGGGAAATCGCAAAGCGCTTGAAAAAAACGCTTTGTATAGTGATTTATTTATTATTTTCCGGGTCAAAGAGTTCACTTCCTGACGTCACAAGAAAAAAAGAATCGCTCTGCAAAAGTGCTTTTAGCAAAGCGTTTTACAAAAAATTGGTAACGCGCAGGTAAGTGTCGGGAGGCACTAAGGGCCCGTTCAGACTGCACGCGTTTCCAGCCGCGTTTTGGAAACGCGTGCAGGTGGCCGACACGCACGACATCAGACATTGCATAGAGTGCAATGTCTGATGTTCACACTGCATGCGTTCCGGACCTATGCGGTCCGGGAACGCATGCTGCATGCAGATTTTACAAAAACGCGCGGCTGTCCCATTCACTTTTCAGTGATGGGATCAGCCACGCAATGCATATGAACGCAGATGGCGTGCGTTCGTACGCGTTGCGTTCTGCATGCGTGGCCATCCGCGTTTTGCAGTCTGAACGGGCCCTAAAGAAAAAAATCACTCACAAAATCGCAAAATGCTGACGTCAGTGATGTGAACAAGACTTTACTGTACTTATTGAAAACAGATTGCCCAGCAAGCTCACGGTGAACCACCAGAACTCCTAGAAGTGTGTAAGGGGCTGAAAGGGACCAAAAAGCCTCACTGAGATGATATGAAAAACAAAAATGTGCCTTCTTAAAACAGAAGGTATTTGTGGTTTATTCTGGTTGGAAACAACACTGAGGTGTGTCCCAGAATGCATCACTGCTGAAATATGCAAATCATCTCTGTGATGTCCCTGATAGCTAGCCACACCTCCAGAACTGCTGGAATTCAATGATGTGTCAGCTTGGTAATATTACAGAGCCAAACTAATTGCATTCCAGCGGATCTGAAGGTGTGGCTAGCTATGAGGGAGAACAAAGGGATGATTTGCATATTCAGCAGTGATGCATTATGGGAGACCTCAGGGCTCCCTCCAACCTTAAAGGGGCACTATGGCTAAACTCTTTATTTTAAGTCCCTTTAACATAAAGATTTGTATGTGTAGCAATGTTAATGATAAGTATTGTGGCTGATGAAAAGTATTTTTTACACTGATAGTACATATATAATATATATAGCTAAGGAGTCACGTCGGGAAGATTTCCCTATCTGACGCCGATTCAGCATAAACTAAACCATTGTGTGATAGGAGGCACTATAACTGCTCTCCATGTTGCCGTTATATCTCTCCCCTGATTTGAAGCTGGCACAGCTACGGACACCTATTGTTGTCCGTTGCTGTGGTAACCAGCTTCAAATCAGGGGTCCTTAGCGAGCAGCGTGGACCTATAGAGGCGTACAGCACTGTCCTGCGCTGTACAGCGGCTGCAGCCTGTAAAGAGCCCGAGTTGGAATTCTGTAGTTACAAGTTGGGATAAACCTATCTGAGCGGACCCGAGGGGGGGGGGGGGGGGGGGAGAGATATAACGGCAACATGGAGAGCAGTTACAGTGCCTCCTATCACACCATGGTTTATGCTGAATCGGCGTCAGATAGGGAAATCTTCCCGACGTGACTCCTTAGCTATATATATTACATATATCAGTGTAAAAAATACTTTTCATCAGCCACAATACTTATCATTAACATTGCTACACATACAAATCTTTATGTTAAAGGGACTTAAAATGATGAATTTAGCCAGAGTGCCCCTTTGATAATCACTACTACTGCTGCATAATCACAAATACCTTCTGCTTTATAAAGGGAAACGTCTGTTTTTCTTAGAAACAATGGTTATAGCTTCAGATTTTTATGTTCTATATTGCTAGAGCCTTGCTTCTCAGCATGCAGTTTGTGTAGGTTTTATGGCTCCTGGGGGTATATGGACTTTACGGTTAAGTTAAATAAATGTAAGCTTTAGAAACCTGTATTTTCAGAATCAACAAAACTGATGCGGTATTGTGCAAACACTTGGCATCCCTGCGCTCTTACAAGGGCATATAGCCCAAGCTTTCTTGCCACCTCTAGTCGAGTAATGTTTACTACACATGAAACAATTCCTGACACCGGGTTTCATCAGATGCCTTCATCAGGGGACCCTCCGAAACCCGGGGTTAGGAATTGTTTTATGTGCAAGTGAGTACCAGTGTTGTGTTGTGTTGTGCGCGCAACCAACAAGCGGCACAGTCTGCACTAGCTCTCCTATTGTGTTCTTCCATATGTGTAACGTTATGGCTGGCCCTCCTATCCAGTGACAGAGGCAGAAGACCTACAGAGAACCACGCTGAGGGTACAGAAGTCGGAAATGTTGCGAACAGCTTCCTAGTAAAGGGATGCTTTGCTCAGTATTAGTATAGTGTTCCCAATAAAGGGGGGCCCTACCCAGTATTAGTATAGTGTTCCTAATAAAGGGAGACTCTATCCAGTATTAGTATATTGTTTCTAATGAAGGGTGGCCCGGCCCAGTATTAGAATAGTGTTCCTGAAATGACTATGCTCACCATCCTGAAGCAGCAGAAGCGACAACCCCCCCCAAAGCATAGAGAGCTGAATGGGTAGGCTGGATGGCAAGTTCCATGCAGCCCATCCATCTAGCTGTCTATGCTCCAGAGTCAGTGTAGTCAGTGTGGCTCCAGTAGGGAGAGTGCAAATTCAAAAACTCATGACAGGAGCCTCTAGACTCGTGCCTTGTGTACGTATTGCTAATGCCTTGGACATCAGGGACCTTTTCTCCAGTATCGAGACCATGAGTTCCCAAACTCATGACAGGAGCCTTTAGACTCGTGCCTTGTGTACATATTTTTAATGCCCTGGACATCATAGACCTTTCCCCCAGTATGGAGAGCACGAGTTCACAAACCCATGACCGGAGCCTCTAGACTCGTGCCTTGTGTACGTATTGCTAAATCCCTGGACATCAGGGACCTTTCCTCTGCTCATTATATATGAATAAATCACATATTGTCACACTTGCCATCCTCACCCAAGAGAGAATTCAGCTTGCGCTGTAAGAGGAGACCGTCCTTGAGCAGTGGTTGGGTTGTCTAACTGTAAGTTTGATATCACAACTGGTACAGCCCTCGTGTGTTGGCATCAGTGTATGCTAATAAAGATGTGTATAAACTAGGAATAAATTATTCATGATTTTTTTTTTTATTAAAACAATAACAGAAAATTTTCATACAAGAATCAATTGCCAACACGGCTCAGCATTCTTGTATTTTTACATTTTTCACAACAGAGGTCCTTTCAGATTCCAAGGCCACTTGGGACAAATTTTGTGGTCCAACCATGGAAAGCCACAACAGTGCTCTGCTCTCCCATGTTAAAGTCCTATTTCAAATTGTGCCACAAAGGCCAGACCAGTTCAATCAGTCTTTGTCTTTTTCCATCAGCCTGTCCTGAGAGTCATAGTCTCGTGATTTCCACATCCAGGCTCAGGGAGAACCCAGACTGGTGACTGTAGTGTAGTTGAATTTACTGAAAGAAGCCCCTCTGGGGCCAACATCCTCTTTTGTTTCACGAAAACGTTGGCAGGGCTTGATGCACCCAGCCAGAGTCCCCATAAAGGCTTTACGAAAACGTTGGTTCATGAAGCAGTAGATGATGGGGTTGACACAGGTGGAGGTGTAGGACAAGAGGTGGATGAAGGAGATGGGGGCTCCTGTCAGAATATCGTATGCAGAATCTTCATCAAAGGCTTTCCAGGTGTTGGCAACATAGACAGGCATCCAACAGATGAAGAACACGACCACGATAACGATCAGCATGCGGATGACCCGCTTCTTGGCCTTGAGCTTGGCTTCTAAGTTGCTGACTCGGGCTTGGCTTATCTTGCTGCGGGTGCTGGAGGTCAGCGTGGTCATCTCTATGGTACTCCGGCGCTTGTTGACTTGGATGTAGCAGCCATCATTTTCGTCACAGTTGGTGTCTGAGGTTGTAGCAGCCTTGCTTACTCCATTTTTATAGACTACGGGTAAAAGAAGCAAATAATCATTTATAAACACTGAAATAATTTATTTGATACAACATTTCAGACACTTCAGTATCATCTCCAGCAAAGCACAAAAGAAAAAGGAATATTGTTTGGAAATAAGGATGGAATCAACAAAATATGAGATATAAGAGATTCAACTTTCAGCACCACTAAGCCCAGGCAGTAGCAGTGATGGTGAAGGTACATAGACCTCTTTGAGTGTTAACAGTGCCAGAATTATGAATGGTGTCTATACACTGCGAGATGGGAGGTACATGTAAAATGGGAAGGTCCTAACAGTGCTACAATAAATTATCTATAATTTTTACCCATGTATGTTAGTGTTGGCACAAGGACTACTAGAAATCTATGGGTCCTATAGGAATATTTTGATGGAGTCTTCCATTCCATCTCCTCCACCCTGGCAACAGGGCACCAGACCACTTGGTAAGTCTTCAATGGATATTTCCAGGTTCCTGCTTCCACACACTGTCCACAACTTCTCACACCACTCCGTCCTTCAGTACAACCACGACTCATGTTAGTACCATAATCTCAGGCCGGGGAGGAGGCCAAGTGGAAGTCCAAGTATCCTCATAAAAACTAAACTTTGGAATGAAGAGCTGAAGCTCACTTCCCCAGTAAAGTTTACTCTGGTTGTTAGTTTTCTTTTCTTTGAATGGTTATATTGTCCTCCTGTAACGATTGGTGTCAGCACACAGATAGAATCTGATTATTGGTGGACTGCAGTATCACCAAGAATGCAGATATATACCCGATTATTGATGATCTGCAGTATCACCGATAATCAGATATATTGCTAACCTCTGGACACCTAAGGTATGTGAGTGTTTGGTGTAACAGTAATACTTTGAGTAATGCACCTGTTGAGCAGGTGATAAGAAGCAGCCTGGAATACTGCTTATGCTGACAGAGGAACCTTCCAACAGCCTGAGAATCTCCAAGGGGTGGAGTCAGGCTGAAGGTAGGAGGAACCTGCACAGGAGCGACACCTGAAGGATGGATGTCACTAGCAGGTCAGGAGACTATCTCTTAAGGGAGAGAGATAGTTCCCAAGGAAGAAACAGATATCAAACAATGCCTAGTCTTGGTGTGAGGTCCGTGGTCTCTACACCCAGGAACTAGTCTGATGCATAACATAAATGATAATACAATTCCCTAGTCTTGGGTGTGAGTTCCGTGATCATCAACACCCTGGAACTAGTCTGGAATATCACATAAATGATAACACAATTCCCTAGTCTTGGGTGTGAGTTCCGTTATCATCAACACCTTGGAACTAGTCTGGAATATAACATAAATGATAAACACAATTCCCTAGTCTTGGGTGTGAGTTCCGTGATCATCAACACCCTGGAACTGGTCTAACAAATAACAACAGTACAAGGTAATCTGGCTCAGTGTGAATTCCCAAGTCCTCTTGGTTCAAACACACTGTAAGGATCGGACTATGGTCTGAATGCTTCCACAAAGTGTTTGCAATGACAGACAACCAGTAACTGACAAGCAGCAGAATATATAGTAGCTGGACTCTGCCACCCCGCCCGAGCCACTCAGCCAATCATGAGTCCTGCAGGAATCAGCTGATCTTCCTGATCAGCTGACACTTCCCCTGCTGGTATAAAGGTCCTGAGTTCAGGCCCGCGCGCACGTAGCTCTCCATCTGCCTATGTGCACTAACAGACCCAGCCACACCAAGCGCACGCCGCTGCATGCCAACTGCCGCATTGGACGCGGAAACGTCCGCTTTGCTGTCAGGACATGCGGCAGCCTCTCCGCATTCCACCATACTACCAGACGCGTGTCCAAGCGTGCAAACCGCCGCGCTGGACGCGGAGTCAGCCGCCTTGCTCTTGACACACGCGGCGGCTTTTCCGCGTTCTCACACACCTCCAGTGTCACTATCACTTTCCTTCTGATTTCAAAAATAGCATGTTCCAAGATGTCCCCCAGTCCTAGTACTTTATTATTTAACACTGGGGGCGGGGATTTCAAGACCGTATGTGAAATATGGACCCTGGGAGTAAGAAAAGAACACTTTATTTTGTGTGATTTTATATACTGTGGCAACTAATTACCGGTAGTACTGTAATTTATAATGTAGGTACTCTTTAAGGTAAGTTCATGGGGTGACTTTGATGGGCAGGGCAACCACTCACCAAAGTAAAGGTTTGGGAAAAGATGGACATCCCTGCGTGGAGACTGGAGACAGTCACTATAGACTTTGTTAGTAGACCTGGAGACAAGATACCTGGACACAAGGAAGAGGAGCAGTGGGGACTGGAGGGAACCTTCATGGGAAGCTAAGCATCATCTTTTCTCCTCACAGTCACCAGATCTGTGGCAGTGGTGATGGAACATTTTCTATCCTTCCTTCCTTGACCGCACCTGCAATTCTAGAGAACCTTAGCATTTAATATAATGTGGAAGATGGGAAGTTTATTTGGGTAGAAGCAGTTTCTACCATCAGGTCCTGTGAGTTTTGGTGTTATGTTGCTTGGCTGCGCCTGGCACTGCCAGTAATCATACTCCTTTATCAATTGCAGTAGACATCCTGCTTTTAAGGATTCTTGAATAACACCATAGGCTACACAGGAAGTCTGCCATACTCGCATGGCTTATCACGTGTTTGCAAATCTGTGCAATGGCTCAGACACATGAGCCAAAATTTACTCCGATCAAAATGACTGAATTGTCCATTAACCAGAATTCTCCTGCAGACTGATTTGAAAAGTCCAATGAATTATTTTTTTTTTTGTATTGGTTGCGGAATCATTAGATGTGCTGGTAAATTTCAATCAACCCTTTCCATCCATGCCTCGCTATGTGCATGTGTATACGGCCAACTGATGTTTATGGGAACCCATGGGACCATGCTTGGATCAAAAGACTGGTAAAAAGAGCCTTCATGCCAGTATGTATGATGTTTTGGCACTTCTGACCAACCCATATCTGATCCAGAATCAATAAGAATAAACTACCATATTTTTTCGGCGTATAAGATGCTTCGGAAAATAAGACGCACCTAGGTTTAAATGACAAAAACCAGGGAAAAAATATATGCTAAGCCTGGTGCGTCCATGGTGCAGAAGTATCTTGTGGAGCTTCTCCCCAGTTATTCTGTCCTCCTGTGTCCCCCATGTGTCCCCATGTGTCTCCTTCTGTCCCCAGTGATGACGTGATCAGCAGAAACCGTCGCAGTGAAGGAGAGCAGAGGTCTGATCACCACAGGATCCATGGATAAGGTGATCCAAGCTGCTGATACTGATAATTATACTCGAGGGCAGAGGAGACTATACGGGGGGGGGGGGGGGGGCGGGAGACACAAAGGGGGACAATGCCGGCCAGGGAGTCCCCGACATCATGGGGGGTTGGGGTTTGTATCGTAGCATTCATAAGTCGGGGACACCCTGTATTTGGCATATAAGACGCACTGGGCTTGATTTACAAAACGGTGCTAACTTTAGCACTGGCCCTTAGCACGTCTAAACTCAGTTGAAATGTGAGAAGTAGTGATCGTGCGCAAAGTACCGCGCACAAAGTTTTGAGCGCGCACTGCACAGAGCACAGGGCGCTCCGCGCGAAGTGCCCACTAAAGCTTATAGGACTTAGCGCGCGCATAGGACTTTACGCGCGCAAAACTTTGCGCGCGGTACTTAGCGCACGATCTGATTGAGAAAACTGGTGCTAACCTACTTAGCACCCTGGTTAGCGCGCCTTAAGACTTTAGACGTGCTAAGTAGGTTAGCACCTCTTAGTAAATCAAGCCCTCTGTCTTTTTCTCCAAATTTTTGGGGGAGAAAAAAGTGTGTCTTATATGAAGAAAAATACGGTAATTTCCTCAAAGGCTGCCTGTGAGTCAGATCACATGTACCAGTCCAAAAAAGGACCGTGTTTTTTTTTTTTTTGGGGGGGGGGGGGGGGGGGGGTTAAATGACAACCAAAACCATTGCAAAAATGCTGTGGGTGATCCATAAAGGGGAACTGAAGAGAGAGGTATATGGAGGCTGCCATGTTTATTTCCTTTTAAGCAATACCAGTTGCCTGGCAGCCCTGCTGATCCTCTGCCTCTAATACTATTAGCCATAGCCCCTGAACAAGCATGCAGCAGATCAGGTGTTTTAGACTTTAAAGTCAGATCTGACAAGACTAGCTGCATGCTTGTTTCTGGTGTTTTTCAGATACTACTGCAGAGAGATAGACCAGCAGGGCTGCCAGGCAACTGGTATTGATTAAAAGGAAATAAATATGGCAGCCTCCGTATACCTCTTACTTCAGTTCCTCTTTAAGTTCTCTTTCATGTGTATTTGCAATATCCTAAAATACCTTCTCTGATTCTCATCATGAGATTAGGTTAAAAGCATGCTAAAAAATGTGCTTTTTTATTTTTGCTTTGGATTTTGCTGCTGTACATACAGCAAAGCTGATCTCCAAAGAGGAGGTGTGTGACAGACTTCTGGGAAATGTCCAACATGTTTTATTATTGTAATATGTGTCTTGAAGTGAGAAATATATAGAGGCTGACATATTTATTTCCTTTTAAACAATACCTGTTCCCTGACCATCCTGCTGATTTATTTGGCTGCAGTAGTGTCTGAATCACACCAGAAACAAACGTGCAGCTAATCTTGTCTGATCTGACAATAATGTCAGAAACACTTGATCTGCTGCATGCTTGTTCAGGGTCTATGGCTAAAAGCATAAGAGGCAGAGGATCAGCAGGATAGCCAGGTAATCTGCATCGTTTAAAAGGAAGTAAATATGGCAGCCTCCGTATCCCTCTCACTTTAATGACACTAGAGTGGGGCCAAGGGATAAAGCGGCAGTTTGCTTTTCTCCCAGGCTTATTGTATATTTGCAAATACATAAAACCCATGCCTGTGCTTTCAGCGATAATTAGAGAGAGGAATTGTGGCAGACTTGCTATCAGGCTTTCTAAACTCTAGTCTACAGATGGGCCACTAAAGCCATCACCCCGACATCTGAAGGCCTCAATACAGGACTAAGATGAAATTCATTTAACATTTGCTTAGAAACATATCGCTGATTATAATATAGTAGGAGTAAATAGAAAAACATAAGTTATGAAGCTTGAAACTGTACCCCTAATTATGGTAATATTATGGTACTCCACCCATTCCATGAGAATATATCCGTGCAGCATGCCTCCCTCTACAGAGTTTGGAGGTGAGTATTATAGTTATCTACACTGCTGTTGTGAAGGTCCATTTCCCTTTGCCAATATGCCACCATTCCCTCCTCCAGTTAGTAGTGGCAATAAGAAGATGACCATGTGCCAATGAACTGAGGAGAAGCTGGTGAGTGGACATCGGAATGAAGAGGAATCTCAGAGCAGCAGCACATGGAATTATAAAACTTCTCAAAACACTTCTTTGGGCACTCTGCATGATATTCATTCTATGAAATGGGCTGTTACTATTTAGGCATGGACTGCACAAAGGTTCATCTCGCACGTGGCTCAAAAGGAATGCCTGCTCTATGTACAGAATGAAGGTCTGTGACCTGGCCATGGGAGGAGAGAAGACCCAAAATCCAGAAAATGGGTAAAGGAAAGTCATGCAGAAGTTGTGGTTTAAGGGGGCTTATAGGTGGTGCAGGAGGACACGCTGTGTTCCCCCCATGTGACACATTCTACCAAAAGCATCCCAGGTCTACAGATGAGGAAAGCAGAACAGAACCATAGAGAGTGGACAAAAGAGGAGAACCAAGAGGAAGGTCTTGTGGCACCCTGTAAGAGCTTTAGGAGTTCACGTTTTCTATTTTCATTCGCAACATATCCAAAGGCTGCATTTTGAGATATGAGATGTGATATAGGTAGGGTTACCTTTGGCCTCCTTGTTCTCCTTGTTCAGGTCCATCTCAAACTGGATCCCTCTGTAGAGCTCATGAGAGATGAGTCCATAGGCCACAATCATGACCACTCCAGGGATGAAGAAAAGCATAGTCAGCAGGATGACATACCTAGAGATGATCAGAAATACCCATTATTTCCCTCTAGAGGATGGAGGAGGCCAGTAGCCCAGGCAAGAAACCAGAACAAAGACCCATGTTATATTCATATCTCAATCTTCATATCAAGGCAAACAATCAATATCTGATATCAGTTTATCATAGCTGTGCACACTCAATATTACATCAATAATATACCAGAAGACAGCACGTCTGTTGTAATGTATCATTGCCCAATGCCACCACTAGAATTTAGTGCTCACGCTTGAAGAAAGCTATGGTAAGCATTACCCTAGTTCCACCTCTTCCTCTGAACCTCTACCTGCTCTCCTCTTCCCCCTACATCTACCTGCTCTCCTCTTCCTCTCCACCTCTACCTACTCTCCTCTTCCCCCTACATCTACCTGCTCTCCTCTCCTCCCTATATGTACCTGATCTACTTGTTGTGGTTGGTGGTGTCTTCCGCCTATTGCACTGGCCATTGTTTTTAGTAGGGTGGGACATCTGGGGTGGGTTTGTTGGGGAAGGTGGTCCCTTTTCTGTACATGTGCAGTGTTTAATTTGATCAGTAAATTTTGTAATTTTGAATTCTTCTATATTTTTGTTTGTACAGTTTCTACACTATCCTTGATGACTTTGACAGAGGATATTACAATAGAAGAGGCATGTAGTCAGGCAAGTTGCCTCTATAAAGTCACCAGCGCCAGATGGTTTGACAGCTGAGATTAACATGTATTTCCAATCTTGGCCTCTTGCTTGGTAAAGCATCTAATAGCTTCTGTATTTTGTAGCTCGCAGCTACCATGAGACACTCGAGAGTAATTCTCCTGTCAACAGGGAAGGACCCATCTGGTGTTGACAATCAGATCAATGTCAACAAAGATTTTGGCTAAAACAATGTTTTGATGATTGTCACATGTGGCGGCTTTCCTGCAATCTGCACTATTTAATTCAGGGTAGCTTTTACCTTTTCAGAGGTTTTTGATGTCTGGGATTCATCGGAAGAGAGCTGGACTCGAGGTTGGTGAAAGCTCTAGCATTAGATCAAGCCACGGCACATTGGAAATTTGCCAACGCTTAAGTGAATTGCTGGCACAAATGAAAGTTGTTACATAGTTAGGTGGGTTGAAATAAGACATACGTTCATCGTGTTCCACCACCAAACACGATACAACACTGTCCTGCACCCTTACATATCTCAATGATCCATAGGAAGGTGAAAACCCCTACAAGGCTTAAACCAATCAGCCCTAAAAGGGGAAAATGTCTTTCCTTCCCGACTCCAGGTGGCAATCGGCTAAATTCCTTGGATCAACACCACTGGGAATCTTCCCCAGGAACATCTATTCTTACAGATATTATTGGGGAACAGAATGAACATCATCAACAGGAATAGCACATGTTGGGGAGAGGGTAGCCCAAGTAGCTACAACAGCTTAGATATGACCCTAGTGCTGCAAGTCGAGAGTGCTAACCACTACTCTGCCATGGCACCCTACGGCACGGTAAGTATAGCAGCAGCTGATATTCTCATGCAAGTAAGTATAGCAGCAGCAATTTTCATGCAGGTAAATAAACCAAGTTATTCTCATACAAGTATAGCAGTAGTATATTTTCTTTGAGGAAAAGAAATTAGGAAATTACATTAGGAAATCTCACCATGCTTGCTGCAACTGGTCATTGGGCCACTGGAGGCGACACTGGTAGCCCTCAATCATCATCATCCTAAATGTGACCAGCTTATTATAGACCAGGTAAGGGATCATGATGAAGATGGAGAGGATCCAGGAGGCAGTTATCACCTTGTATGCGTGGGAGCGAGTCTGCCACACCCGGGACTGCAGGGGGTTGCAGATGGCGCTGTAACGTTCTATGGCAATGGCCACCAGGTTAAAGGTGGAGACGCTGACCGAGATTCCTATATAAAGAAGACACAGGAGACAGTAAATGTCTTGGCGATCACTGCGCTTACCGAGATATGGTGCCCACAGGCTGCCACTTATCTGCCGAAACTGCCACATTTACCTCAGATTAGCCAAAAGTTTAATGGAGCTCCAAAGAGGTCTACAAACCTAACAACTGCACTTTTTTAATTGTTTCTGTGTGTAAATGATTATAAAATAAGAGGGCAACTTCAATAGCAAAAATATCAAACATTGACTTTGTCAGCCAACACCCCTAAAAAGCTAGATCATTCATTTAATTTTTCACCATTACAGTTTTATAGTAGACTATCTCCGATGTCAAATGTTGGGAGACTTCCTGTGCAGCCTAGTGTTGGGAGACCTCCTGTGCAGCCTAGTGTTGGGAGACTTCCTGTGCAGCCTAGTGTTGGGAGACATCCTGTGCAGCCTAGTGTTGGGAGACTTCCTGAGTAGCCTAGTGTTGAGAGATTGTCTGTGCAGCCTAGTGTTTGGAGGACTTCCTGTGCAGACTAGTGTTGGGAAACTTCCAGTGCAGTATAGTGTTGGGACACTTCCTGAGTAGCCTAGTGTTGGGAGACTTCCTGAGTAGCCTAGTGTTGAAAGATTTTCTATACAGCCTAGTGTTGAGAGTACTTCCTGTGCAGCCCAGTGTTGGGAGACTTGCTGTGCAGCCTAGTGTTGGGAGGACTTCCTGTGCAGCCTAGTGTTGGGAGGACTTCCTGTGCAGCCCAGTGTTGGGAGACTTGCTGGCTGTGCAGCCTAGTGTTGGGAGGCCTCCCTGTGCAGCCTAGTGTTGGGACACTTCCTGTGCAGCCTAGTGTTGGGACACTTCCTGTGCAGCCTAGTGTTGGGACACTTCCTGTGCAGCCTAGTGTTGGGACACTTCCTGTGCAGCCTAGTGTTGGGACGCTTCCTGTGCAGCCTAGTGTTGGGACGCTTCCTGTGCAGCCTAGTGTTGGGAAGCTTCCTGTGCAGCCTAGTGTTGGTAAACTTCCTGTGCAGCCTAGTGTTGGAAGACTTCCTGTGCAACCTAATGTAGGAAGATGCCTTGTGCAGTCTAGTATTGGGAGACTTCTTCTGTCTTGTAGTGTTGGGACACTTCCTTTGCATTCCAGTTTTGGGAGACTTCCTGTAAAGGTTGGTGTTGGAGACTTCCAGTGCTGCTATCACTAATGGCTGAACAGTTCAAATAGAACTTTTTGCCATTGACCGCCTCCTGCGACCACTCTCAGGTCACAGAGGTATTGACGTAATGCACAGGTGTTGGCTGGCGGAACTCGTCCTTGAGCGTGCGCCCGTGACCTGGAACGTGCTTGGCTATGGGCATGCAATCCAGGATGCATGCTGCCAGCTAGCTATCTCTCCACAACAGTCCCTCCCATTCATAATGCAAGATAAGCTGGAAAGTCCAGTTGTGAAAGTAAAACTTATAGGAGAGACAGAAAAAACATTTTCTGTATAGAATTCTTCGTTTTTCGGTACACTTTGTCTATAATGATAGGTGGAAATGGCAGACATCTCTCAGGTTTGACAAGGAGTGCTCACCCATAAAGTAGGCAGCCAACTTGCAGATAACCTCTCCAAAGATGAAGTTGCCCATGAGGTTGGGGATGAAGGTGAAGGGCATAAACAGGAGGGCCATGATGTCTCTGACAGCCAGTGAGAGAAGAAAGGAGTTGCTGATGGTCCGTAGGTGTTTGTTCATCACCAGGACAATGATGATGAGGGTATTTCCGAAGACTCCGAGGATGAAGATGATGCAGTAGAGGAGGATCCTCACCCATATCAGGTCTGAAATGATAGAATATTTTAATCACTACTAAAGACCCTATCATAAGGTAAAAGGCTTTCCAGTAACATCCATTGGACATTCCTAAACCGGACTTGGCATCCTCAGGCCTCCTGGACATTAATTATACTCTACTAAAGCTCCTACAGCTATTAGAGAACAGGACAACTCACATCTCCTTTAATTACAACTCACACTTGACATCATAACAAAGCCGATTAAACTTAGAGGGAGAAGTTTGGAATACAACAGACCTGAAAGAAAACTTGTGAGAATCCAGGATGAAAAAAAAAGTATCAAACTATCAACCACAAGGTGGACCTCGTGGGAAACCACTGACAGTCACAGTAACATCGAATAAGCTTTTCCAATTTCCCTAGACTAGTGGCCAAGAATTACTTTAAAGGCTCGTACATGTGCAACTTTTCTGCCTAACTATCATCCAAACTTGGGCTGTTGGACGATAGTTGGCTGAGCGAACATGTGACTAATGACTAGACAAATGTCCGATAACAGGCAGTTAGCCCGATCCAACAGGCAGTACGACTGTTGGGCTGATATTGTGCAGTTGGCCACGTGTGTACGAGTTGTTTGAACGATTTGTACTTGTTTTGAATGCGGCCGTATCATGCAGTCCGTCGTTCGCTTGTCTGAGTTGATCGTTCAGTAGGTTACCTCGGGAGTGCGAAACCTCTGGATCCTAATGAGGCTTACCCTGTTCTCTCCTGCAGCCCTGATCCAGCGCTGGCAGCCCCTGAATGTGGGCTGCAGGATCATAACAATCCTGTGAGAGCCTAGCGCAGGCGCACTAGGGGCTTTCGTTCAGGCTCAGGCGGAAATCGCCGAGCCGGACACCTCGAAGCTGCACAGTAGAACGGATCTGATTGGGCTCGGGTATTTCCGCTTGAGCCCGAAAGCCGCAAGTGCGCCTGTGTTAGGCTCTCCCAGGTTTGTTATGATCCCGGATAGTGTTGCTCCGATACCCCCAATCATGAATTCGAGTAAATCTGGCCACGGCAGAATTGAAATCCGGATATGTTATGATCATGATCTGGATTTGAATCCGAGCTCCGGATTCGACTCTGATTTTAGTTGTGATTACATGTAGAATCTGTGATCACGGATTTGACTTTAACGTTAATAGCAAAACCCCCAATACATGCTACAATCGCCAAAACTGCATGGATTATAAAGGTGATCAGTGGCTACAACATAAATTTCTTTTTTTTCAAAAAGACCTAATAGTTTTTGAGAAAATCGATTTTAAAGTTTAAAATGAGAAAAGTATTCGTGATTAAAAACCGCCAAAATCCTCCGACTTTAGCGGTTAATAGCAAAGCCCCTTACTTGCTAGAAACACCAAATTTGCAGGTTATGTTAATCGACGATCACGCACACAATCACGAGTGCTTTCAGACTGAATCTGTGATCGAGAGGCGATCACGATGTCGGATAGTGAAAAAATGCTTGCGAATCACTGAGCATCACTGATCCTGATCATCCCTGTTTGGGGGTTCCAGTGCTGGTTCTGGGCTGCAGGGGAGGCCAGAATAATAAGCCTCATTAGGATCCAGTGGCTTTCCGCTCCTAAAGAAAATTACCCCCCAGGGACTTTTTTTTTTAACAGGTTTAAAAGCACTTTAAAGCGGTATTGTCACCATGAAAATCAAATTTTAACAGGAACTGGTCTGAGTGTATTAAGTGATAAAAATGCTAATCCTGCATTCAAAACTTTCAAAACTTTTTCTGCTGTTATGGTTTGGAGTTATAACATACCTTAAGAGCACTGACCCTTTAGTAGTCAGTGCCAAACAGTTGCATGCTGGGGGTTCTTTTTATCTATAATATATTCATCCTTCCCTTTATTTCCCTGCCTAGCTGAAACATGATCCTCTGCTCACTTGTGTTTACAAGTAAGGCTGAGGTGACTCAGTGATTGGAGGAGAAAAGGAAAAAAAAGTTAAGGGAAGAAATGACATCAGTATTTAGCCTCAGCTTTGGGCAAAAGACATGGCCCCCACCAGGAACAGAATTCTCTTCATTTACTATATAAAAATCACCAAAATCAAAACATGGACAGTACAATACATCTGTTATGTAAGTAGATCAAGTATTTATTTACTTCTATAGGTGTTTTTTTCCCCCTGGCATAGTATGACTGATCCTCCTGCTTTAACACTTTAAAAGCACATTGAAAACAACAACAAAAACTACTATATGTCCAAGCCCAGAGTTGTTCAAAAGTAAACCATTTATTCACGTTTCACTATGACACAGCACTCAACTTACAAGTTCAGCTAACGGTCTCCTGAAACGTAACCTGTTTGAAAGTAGGGACCGCCTGTACTGACTAAAATATAGGCAGTTGGTCTCTGCATAGCACATTCCAAAATGCACCACACACCTCTGATGCGGAGCAGCTCCTGACCTTAGATGAGACCACAGTGGGTGGAGAATGCGGGCGTATTCACCCCCACCCCCCTCTTCACCCAGTGGGTCAGTACAAATGACCTCTCTGGTGCCACTGGCCTTTATTCAATTCACTTTTTCTTCTAAGTTTCTCCTAGGAGATGATTTTTCATCTTCCGTGTATCAAAAAGTAGGTGAAAAAGTACTGTCAAAAGTATTTTCTTGGTTGCTGGTGGATGAAACTGCATTTTATTGATAAGCAGGGCCGGTTCTAGACTGTTTGCTGCCTGAGGCAAACCTGTGAGGATGCCCAACCCCTCCCCCCCCCCCCCCCCGCCCGATTTGGAATGATCGTACAGCACCTGAAAATTTTTACCCTCAGTATAGGTAGGTGGCCAGGTACAAGTTCACCCTGTATACCTGGGTAGCCAGTATAGTTGCCCCAGTATAGGTAGCTAGTATAGTTGCCCCCAGTATAGGTAGCCAATATTGTTGCCCCTGTATGAGAAGCCAGAATATTTGCTCCCAATATAGGTAGTATATTTGCCCCAGTATAGGTAGATAGTATAGTTGCCCCAAGGTAGTGTAGTTGCCCCAGTATAGATAGTATAGTTGCACAGGTATAAGTATTATAGTTGCCCCCCAGTAGAGGTAGTATAGTTGCCCCAGTAGTATAGGTAGCTAGTATAGTTGCCTCAGTATAGATAGTATAGTTGCCCCGTATAGGGAGTATAGTTGCTCCAGTATAGGGAGTATAGTTGCCCCAGTATAGGGAGTATAGTTGCCCCAGTATAGCTAGTATAGTTTCCCCAGTATAGTGGCCCCAGCATAGGGAGCATAGTTGCCCCAGTATAAGTAGTATAGTTGCACCCAGTACAGGTAGTATAGTTGCCCCAGCATAGGGAGTAAAGTTGCTCCAGTATAGGGAGTATAGTTGCCCCAGTATAGCTAGTATAGTTTCCCCAGTATAGGTAGTATAGTTGCCCCAGTATAGCTAGTATAGTTTCCCCAGTATAGTGGCCCCAGCATAGGGAGCATAGTTGCCCCAGTATAAGTAGTATAGTTGCACCCAGTACAGGTAGTATAGTTGCCCCAGTATAGCTAGTATAGTTGCCCCAGTATAGGTATTATAGTTGCCCCCCCAGTACAGATAGTATAGTTGCCCCAGTAGTTTAGGTAGTTAGTATAGTTGCCCCAGTATAGGGAGTATAGTTGCCCCAGTATAGGTAGTATAATTACCCCAGTATAGCTAGTATAGTTGCCCCCCAGTACAGGTAGTATAGTAGCCCCAGTAGTATAGGTAGCTAGTATAGTTGTCCCATTATAGGTAGTATAGTTGCCCCCAGTACAAGAAGTATCATTGCCCCAGTAGTTTAGGTAGCTAGTATAGTTGCCCCAGTATAGGTAGTATAGTTGCCACCAGTGCTTGCTAACCACCCCCCCCCCCCCCCACCCCACCCTACCTGCGGCCACCGATCGCATTACCTTCTCAGCAACCGCTTCCTCTAAAGTCCTCATCTTCATCATGCCGCTACACTGCAGACCTCATATAATAATAATAATAATCCAAACATTTGTATAGCGCTTTTCTCCTGTCAGACTCAAAGCGCTCAAGAGCTGCAGCCACTGGGACGCGCTCAGGAGGCCACCCTGCAGTGTTAGGGAGTCTTGCCTTGAACTCCTTACTGAATAGATACTTGACCTAGCCAGGATTCGAACCCTGGTCTCCCATGTCAAAGGCAGAACCCTTAACCAGTACACTATCCAGCCACCACATCAGAGTGACCCGCCGCACGTGTGACAGGACAGCGGCTCCCATAGCAGCGTATTACTTAATTTACATCCTGTACATGCGGTGGCGAGCGGCAGCATGAAGAAGATGGGGTCTTTAGAAGAAGAGGCAGCCGAGAAGGTGCCGCCTGACGCAAACTTAGGAGAAAAAAGGAATTGCATATGGCCCCCTCTTTAGCGTTTTCATAGCTGCTTTCTGCTCTCTTCCCACTGAAGACCCTCAGAACATCTGCAGCTCAGTAGATGTCAGTAGATGGTCATTTATAAAGACTGCAGTCTGCAGAAATGTTTTTGTTTCATTTTATTTCCCTTCTCTCTGTTTTATGTCAGGCTTTTGACTCTAAACATTGTACTGATGTGGATTCTGAATGGATCTGCTTAGAAGGACATTATAAGGAACGTCTGGGCTGGATTGAGGAACGGGCTATCTTATCTCACCTACTTCAGTTTGTGAGGAAGTGAGCTCGAATAAACCTACCGATAGGAAAGTGGGAAAGGGATTTTCTTTTCACAGAAGTGTTTGTTTATTGGCCGTGTGCCCGTCTGGCACTTAACATGTAAATTATGGTCCACTGGCCTGGAAAATACAAGATGTAATTGCATAGGAAGTTGCAGTCAATGATTCTTAAGGGGCCCATACACCTAACGATTTTCCCGCCAATATACAGCAGATTCGATCACTGTGAGCAGGTAATGTATGCAGGGGGGGGGGGGGGCGCAGCAGCAGCACCACCACAGAATGTTATCGGTTTCAGGCTGAAATCGATTCGCAATCTGTTTGCAGTAAAGTGGCCATACGATCCCTCTCTGATCAGATTCGATCAGAGAGGGATCTATCTGTTGGTCGAATCTAATGGCAAATCGATTAGTGTATGGCCACTCTGAATCATTTAAGGTTGCCGGTGGTGGACCACAAGGTCGTGTCCTGGGACCAGCACCCCATCATTTATTTGAAGAGAAATAGATGAGGTTCTAACAACAGAAAACATTTTAATTATATACAAAAGGAAAGGAAATTTGATGTAGTTTGCTCAGCCTCAGGGGCTTTGAACAACCGAGGGAAGCCTCATTACGATCCTGAAGCTTCCCTCTCTAGGGGCTCGTTTCCACTGTAGCGAATCCGCATGCAGACACTGCATGCGGATTCGCATAGGCAATACAAGTGGATTGTTTCCACTTGTGCGTCGTGCGGGTGCATTTTGGTGTGCGGGGGAAATCTGCACGGCAGAGCCGTCAGATTTCGCGTGCGGCAGGAATGTGGGCGAATCGCTCGCAATGCTTTTAATAGGGAAATCGCATGCGGCTTTGTCATGAGGTTTTCCCCGCGATTTCACGTGCAATTTCGCATGTAATGCTATTGAAATTTACACAGGCAGTGACATGGTTAAATTCGCCTGCTTCTTAGCCATGCGAAATCGCGGGGAAACCCGCATGCGGAAACGCATCCGCATGCGATTTCGTCTGCGGTGGAATCCAGGCGATTCCGCACTGCAACAGTGGAAACGAGCCCTAAGTAGTAAGTGTTAGATTTTTGAACCCAAAGCGCTTTAACCACTTCAGGACCACAGGCTTTACCCCCCTAAAGACCAGGCAATTTTTTGTGAAATAGGCCACTGCAGCTTTAAGGCCAAGCTGCAGGACCGCATGACACAGCACACCAGTGATCCCCCCTTCCTTTTCTCTCCACCAACAGAGCTTTCTTTTGGTGGGGTGGTCTGATCGCCTCCAAACCCCCCACCCCCAGCGTTTGTTTGTTTTGTTTTGTTTTTTGTTTAAATATTATTTGTATTTGTAAATACATTTCCTTATTTTTATTTTTTTTATTAATTTAATTATTAAACCCTCCCCCGCCAGCCAATCACTGTGTTCGGCTGTCATAGCTTCAGCCTATGACAGCTGATCACGCCGAGACTCTGGAGGGGACAGCCGTGTCACACGGCTGTCCCCAGTACAGCGCTGCTGTAGACTGCAACGCTTTGTACGGTAATTGGACGATAATTAGACGGCGATCGCTGCTGGGAGACTGAAGGCGGATCTCCTGTAAAACGAAACCCCGGGACTTTAACCCGATTGGCGTGATGCGGTTGGCAAGCAGTTAAAGAGAACCCGAGGTGGGGATATGGGGGGCAGATGGGACACAGACCCATGCTCTCCACATAATGACATGGTTCTGAGTTCCCACACCGCCGCTCTCTGCCCCCCCCCCCCCCCCCCCCACCGCCGGGCTATAGCCTCCCCAAGTTTAGTGACAAGATTTGTCACTAACTTGGAGGTAAATAGAGGAGAGAGGAATTCCCTGTTTAAACCGCCCACCAGGGGCGTTCCTGCAGGGATTCCTGAGCTGCCATTGGGCAACTCTCTCCCCTGGCCACGCCTCCTGCCACTCCGCCGCCTCCCAACACAGTCTCTCAGTGCAGCTACGTGACCCAGGGGTCAGCAAAGTGAAAGTGGGCTACTGCATCCAAAGAAAGCAGCGGTTTTTGCGGCTACCTGATCCGCATGGCCCCCACAGATCAAGTAGCCTAGTTTTTTTTTTGTATTTTGTGAACCCACCACAGGTTCTCTTTAAGGAGCGGGATTTTCAGCTGCAGAAGTTGTATCTGACACATAATCATGTAGGTCAGGCCTCTGTCTGTAGTTGGGCTTCAGTAATAAGTTTTGCAAATATAATACTGATTATACAACAAACTTGTAGCGCAGTTTTGAAAATAAACAATGAGGGTAATATTTCCCTCCTGATCACGTGTCATCCTCTCCTGTATGTAACGTGACACTGGATGGATCACGCTACAAGGAGACAGGAGACACCGTCACACCTACACGCTCGGGAAATGCCAAGGACACGCCAGGTGCTGTGACAGGCGGGGGAGACACTGTGCCCACCCCTCTCACCTACACAATCATATCTCTCAGGGGGGAGCCTCAGCAGAATGGCAAAATATCCATAGCAACAGGATGGGGGCAACAAGAGGAGATGAATATAAAAAATACAAGTCTTATCTGGCGCTGCAAATGTTAAAGTGAACCTTCAGACTAAAATTCTACTCAGCAGCAAAAGGCTTGGTGTTTCTTTAACAGTTTCACAGCATCAGAACTTTGCTTTTCTTACCCAAGCCTCATTTTTAGCTGCACAGAAGCTAAGCTCCGCCCCATCAAAGAAATCTGCCCAGGCATTTTTCCCCTGATGCTGTGCAAAGCATGATGGGATTTCTGATGTTGTTGTTCTCTTTGCCTAGCAACTGGGAGGGGTGATCAGGACACAGGACAGTTGGAACTGCGTCTCATGCTCCCTGTCACCTCATTTCAACCAAAAAGATGGCTGCCCTCATGAAATCAAACATTTGCCTGTTCTTTTAACTACTTGCCGTCCGGCTAACGCCAATGGGTGTGGCCACGGTGGCAGCCCCAGGACCGCCTAACGCTGATTGGCGTCAAGTCCTGGGGCTCTGATTTGCAGGAGATCGCGCGCAAGGAGCGCGCGCATCTCCTGCTCGGGGGGCGGAGCTCTGCCCCCCCTTCAGTCTCTGAGTGGCGATTGCTGCTCGGGAGACTGTTAGACGGCGTAATCGCCGTCTATTTACATAGTACAGCGCTGCGATCAGCAGCAACGCTGTACTGGGGACAGCCATGTGACACGACGGTCCCCCTGGAGGACAAGAGAGCGATCGGCTCTCATAGGCAGAAGCCTATGACAGCCGATTGCATGATTGGCTGGATGCAGGGAGGGAGAGGAATAACAAAGCAAAAAAAAATAAAAATCATATTTTGTTTAAAAAACGCACAGATAAATATTTATTAAAAAAATAACAACTTGGGGGCGATCAGACCCCAACCACAGAGAGCTCTCTTGGTGAGGGGAGAAGGGGGGGGGGGGGGGGGGGAATCACTCGTGTGCTGTGTTGTGCGGCCCTGCAGCTTGGCCTTAAAGTTGCAGTGGCCATTTTAGTTAAAATGTGCCTGGTCTTTAGGGGGGTTTACCACTGTGGCCCTAAATTGGTTAAAACAGTGAGGGTAAGAGATTATATTAATGATCTATTTTAATTAACATAACTAATGTAACTTAATGACAGTATGTTTGTTTAGGCTGGAGTTCCTCTTTAAAGAGGAATTGCAGTGAAAATAAAGGTGATCACACACTATACAATAAAATGATCCGATTTTACGTCAATTCGATAAATATGATCAGATTTCCCGAAAAAAAAACAATTTTTTTTTTACATTCGACTGAAAAATCCGATCGGATTTCCCGTTCGATCCGGAATGCCGGAAATTTTTCTTATATTTTTCTAAAGATGGTATGGTGTGTGTTAGATTGTCCATTTATTACTACACATACCCTAGCAATTTTGTTAGAGTTTCCAATCATTTTTATCATAATTGGGGAAAACTTGAACATAGGTGTGTGGTACATTGGTCATATTTTTGAAATGTTACAATCAGTCAGAAAAATCGATTGCAATTCTTAAATTGAACAGATATTTAAAAAAAATTGTATGGTGTGTGGCCACCTTTATATAATGAATAAAATTGCTTATTTTTATACATTATTAATTCATAAATCATGTAGTCAGTGTTTGCCCATTGTAAAATCTCTCCTCTCTCTGATTTACAATCTGAAATTTATCACAAGTGGTGACGACATCTTGACTGCTGGCAGCTGCAGCTCTGCTGAATGTTTGTTTCTGAGACTTCCGAATCCAGTAAAAAAATGACCTAGTCTCCCAGAATGCTCTGGGAAAGGATGGGGGAAGGGTGACATCACTGGGGGGAGGGGGCTACATAGCAATATGCAGCAATATATACTAATAGGAAGTGTTTCTGGTGCTGAAACCTGAATAATTTACTGCATTCTGCTTTATGTCACTTCAGTGACTCTTTAAAGGCCCGAGTCAGGTATGACCATTCTGATGCATGAACTGAATATTGTTCTAATATCCAGCAAAACTCAGGGTCCAGGGGCCTCACACAACTGTGGTACCGCATTTTTCAGACCATAAGATGCTCTGGACCATAAGATGCACCTAGGTTTAGAGGGAAAAAACAGGGGGAAATAACATATACTAAACTTGATGCGTCCATGGTTTAGGGACGTCTTGAGGATCTTCTCCCCTCAACCCTCCCCCAATTATTATTTTCCACTTGTACCTCTTTTTTCTCTGTCCTTCCTGTGTCCCTCCTTCGCCCACTTGTGACCTCCTGTGTCTTCTCTGTCCTCCTGTATCCTTCCCAGTCACTGCGTGTCTTCTTTTTCCTGTGTATCCTCTGTCCCTTTGTATCTCTTTTGTCCCATATCCTCCTGTGTCTCCTCTGTCCATCTGTGTCTCTTTTGTCCCATGTCCTCCCGTGTCTCCTCTGCCCCCTGTGTCTCCTTTGTCTCTTGCCCTTCTGTGTCTCCTCTGTCCCTGCGTCTCCTTTGTCCCTTGCCCTCCTGTGTCTCCTCTGTCCCACCTTTGTCTCTTGCCCTCTTGTGTCTCCTTTGTTCCGTGTCCTATTGTGTCACCTCTGTCCACCTGTGTCTCCTTTGTCTCTTGCCCTCCTGTGTCTCCTCTGTACCCCTGTCTTCTTTTTCCCTTGCCCTCCTGTGTCTCCTCTGTCCCTCTGTGTCTCCTTTGTCCTGTGTCCTCCTGTGTCTCCTCTGTCCCCCTGTGTCTCCTTTGTCCCGTGTCCTCCTGTGTCTCCTCTGTCCCCGTGTCTCCTTTGTCCCGTGTCCTCCTGTGTCTCCTCTGTCCCTCTGTGTCTCCTTTGTCCCGTGTCCTCCTGTGTCTCCTCTGTCTCCGTGTCTCCTTTGTCCCTTGCCCTCCTGTGTCTCCTCTGTCCCTCTGTGTCTCCTTTTTCCCATGTCCTCCTGTGTCTCCTCTTCCCCCTGTGTTTCCTTTGTTCCATGTCCTTCTGTATCTCCTCTGTCCCTCTGTGTCTCCTTTTTCCCATGTCCTCCTGTGTCTCCTCTTCCCTCTGTGTTTCCTTTGTCCCGTGTCCTCCCGTGTCTGCTCTTTCCCTCTGTGTTTCCTTTGTCCCATGTCCTTCTGTGTCTCCTCTGTCCCCGTGTCTCCTTTGTCTCTTGCCCTCCTGTGTCTCCGAGTCTTCTGTCCCTCTGTGTCTATTTTGTCCCATGTCCTCCTGTGTCTCCTCTGTCCCCCCCTTTGTCTCTTGCCCTCCTGTGTCTCCTCTGTCCCCCTGTGTCTCCTCTGTCCCATGTCCTCCTTTGTCCACCCTTTGTCTCTTGCCCTTCTGTGTCTCCTCTGTCCCTCTGTGTCTCCTCTGTACCCGTGTCTCCTCTGTCCTTTGCCCCCGTGTCCTCATCTGTCCCCTTGTGTCCACCTGTCTCTTTTTAAGTCAAGTTCTGTCCCCCTGTGTCGTCCTTTGTCCATTCGTCCTCTCCCACGTGTCCCCTCTGTCCCACTGTGTCCTCCTTTGCAAAAGAGGCCACAGGGGGACACCTTCGGACAATAAAGGTGCGTACACACGCACTACTATAACAAAAGAAACATACTCAGACAGAGGCGCTCAAGCTCATAATTGACCCACAACTGTGTTCTCCTACCTCAGATTGCCTGATGAAGCGGGATGTGTGCCCGTGAAACGCGTTGCATTATTTCTGGAGACCAATAAATATCTGTTTGTTATTGCGGCTTGCATTTAGCCTGGTCATTTTTGAGGGTAGTGGTTCCACCCACCCCCTCATTTTAAACGGTTTCTAATTTATTTTATCCTATTTTGGCGCCTCTATTTTTTACTCTACATATCTTGTCCACCCCAGGTGGAGGGGTGTATCCCCATCTTCTTGCTATAGAGAGCGACTTTTTATGCCTGAGTGGGGTCAGGTAGATAATTCTCCCCACCTGTCATTACAGTGGTCGCCTGCGTGGTGACCCACACTTGTGAGTATATTCTCATTCAAATTACTTTTTTCCATATTGGCGTAACATACTACACTAGATACGGCTCTCGGTCTTTGTTTCCTGTTTCTCAAGCATAACAAAAGAAAGGTCCGTCAGACCCTCCCGCTGGGTGGGCATTCCAGCGATAGTAGAGCGTGTATACAGTTTGTCCGCAGACTGATAAGGCTGTTTCTGAACGATCCACTGAGCGGATCGTTCAGAAACAGCCTCATCAGTCTGCCGGCAGACTGTATACACGCTCTACTATCGCTGGAATGCCCACCCAGCGGGAGGGTCTGACGGACCTTTCTTTTGTTATAGTAGTGCGTGTGTATGCACCTTAAGATGCAGGGACTTTTTCCACTGCCTCTTGTTGTCCAAAAACTACGGTGAATATCTAATAAACAACAGCACACATTCTTCTTTAACGCAGTCGCCAAAAGAGCGGCAGGGAAAGTTAGAGTTCCCATTTATCAAAGTGTTTTTTTTTTTTTTTTGTATGAATTCGGTAAACAGGAAATCGCCGCATTTGAAGATCAGTGCAATTAGACAACAAATGTTTATCTGCTCATCAGTCCATATAGAAAAGTTCTGGGAAATCCGGGGATCTCAGGAACAAAACAAGAAATAAACCATCGCCAAGCCCTGGGAATGTGCGTCTGGCTGGCATCGTACTCTAATTACAGCCGGAATTTGCAGCAGCAGCTATTTGTATGATAAGCTGGGAGCCACAGAGGGACCCCCTGAGTATTATTCTTCTCTTCATCCTGCTTATTTCATGTTCTGGTTTATTTTGTTTATTTGTGAGATTTTCTGTCCCTTCGTTCTCTGTTGGAGGTGCCATCTTTTATTTTACACTTAAAGTGGACCTGAACTCAGAACTTCCTCTCTGCTCTAAAAAATAAGCAACAGCATAATAACCTTTACAGAAAAACATGTCTGTTACAGCTGATACAAATCCTGCAATAAATCTGCAGTGTGTCTACTTCCTCCTTTCACGGAAGCAGACACATTAACATCCTGTGTTTACAAATTAGCTGCTCCGCCTTGGCAGAGGAGATTCCTGAGCTGACAAAGCTGAGAGATCAAACTACAGCTTGTGATTAGTCACAGATGTGGGGGAATTAGACAGGCGAAACTCTCTAAATTCATACGGGGTGCACATCTCTCTGTTTTCCTTCTGTCCTGTGCAAGAGTTTAGGTCCATTTTAATAAATGACTTAAAATCAGCTGAGGATTTATCCACAATATTAGAGTGAATAAGGAAACTGCACTGGACCCCAATGTGCTGTGTCCGCCAGATGGGCCACATCGCATGTTGGTGACTGGATTGGCAAAGGTGCAGGGACGGATCAAGACCAAGTTGGGCCTGGGGCAAGGTCAGGTTTTGGCGCCTAAACTGCCATTCATTTTGCCGCCTTTTTAAGAATTCAACAAACTGCGCCTGGGGCAAGATACCCGCTTGCCCCCCCCCCCCCCCCCCCTAGATCCGTCCCTACAAAGGTGCCATCCTCTATAATAAAACCTAAGGGTCCGTGCACTGTCCCTGTGTAGCGTTGTCTGTGCTGAACCATCGTGCACATGTGCGCACTGCGCAGCACGGACAACGCTACACAGGGATAGCGTGGGACCAGGGAGCCGAGCGGGCGGCCGTGCTTGCGGCGGGCGTGCGGTGGGTCAGCGGGCGGCCTGGTCTGCGGCGGGTGGGTGGCGTGCGCTGCGCTTTGACACTGCGGCGGGTAGAGGGGAGGTGAGAGGAGCGGTGGAAGGAGAGGTGAGGTGGGAGGAGATTCGACACAGACCTAGAGCCCGTTTTTAAACGGGCTTAGGCCACCTAGTTATAGATCTATTTATCAGAGCTGTTATCAGAGCGGTTTTCCTGAAGAGGGGGCCTTTGCGTCAGGAAACGTTAGCTTGTGTCTGCTTGAATACATTATATAATTTGACATAGTGCCAGACTTTCTGCATTGTTTACAGGTTGTCTGTTATTATGTGGCAAAACCTGCAGCCTTCACATGATATATATCAGAGCATAGGGAGAGTACAGAAAAGTTATAGTTGTGTTACTGCAGTTATTGTGGTTTTTTTTTTGTTGTTGTTGTTTTCTAATAAGTGGTGGTTGTACTGAATATATTACAACTTTTTGTTTAGGGAACTGCATTTGTCTGCACTAACAATAACACACAGCCAGAACAGACCCAGAACCAGCAGCCAGCACAGCCAGAACTAGCAGCCAAGACAGCCAGAACCAGCAGCCAGCACAGCCTGATCCAGCAGCCAAAGCAGACGGAACCAGCAGCTGACTCTGCCAGAACTAGAAGCCAAGACAGACGGAACCAGCACCCAGAACAGCCGAAACCAGCAACCGGCATAACCAGAACTAGCAGCCAAGACAGACGGAACCAACAGCTGGAACAGCCGGAACCAGCAGCCAGCACAGCCAGAACTAGCAGCCAAGACAGACGAATCAACAGCTGGAATAGCCAGAACCAGCACCCGGCACGGCCAGAACTAGCAGCCAAGACAGACTGAACCAACAGCCTGAATAGCCAGACCCAGCAGCCGAGCCAGCACAGCTAGAACCAGCAGCAGGCACAGCCAGAACCAGCATCCGGCACAGCCAGAACCAGCATCCGGCACAGCCAGAACCAGCAGCCGGCACAGCCAGAACCAGCATCCAGCACAGCCAGAACTAGCAGCCAGTACAGCCAGAACCAGCATCCGGTACAGCCAGAACCAGCATCCAGTACAGCCAGAACCAGCATCCAGTACAGCCAGAACCAGCATCCAGTACAGCCAGAACCAGCAGCCGGCACAGCCAGAACCAGCATCCGGCACAGCCAGAACCAGCAGTAAGAATAGCAGAGGCCAGTACTAGCCAGGTTCACTAGCCCATGCCAAGCCATGGCATCATTAATGCCAGATAAGCACATTGTGGCCAGACAAATGACTAACAAGGTAAACAATGTATTTCTTGATAAGTCTAAGGTCCCATCAAACATATGCTAAAATGTCATCATGATGTTGAGTAGTGAGGAAATTTCAGTGTGTTGGAAAATGTTGGCAGCCAGTGGTATTTTAGGTATACATCTCAAGAAACAGATCAACTTCTAGCTCCCGAGTCCCACCCCATGTGTAGGGCTGAAGAGCTTCTGTTGGAGCTTCTTATCTGAAGAGCTTCTCTTGGAGAAAGGAACCTCCACTCCATGCAAAATAGAAGAACATCTTTTACATGCAACTGTCAGCGAACATGACAGATAAGCTGTTGTATGAGGAGCAGACGAATCTCTGTTATGCTAGGCATACATGGAGCATTTTATGCACCGGATCGAGCCAGCGGCTCAATGCCGGCACGTCCGCGCGGATCGATCCCCGCTCATCCCCGCGGGCATGCCTTAGCAGCCGCTCGATTCCCCGCTATTGTCCGCCCGCGGAGATCGAGCGGGGAATCTATCCGGCAGGTCATCGAACCTGTCGGATATTATCAATCGAGCCATCAGCGGCTCGTTTGATAAGGAAGAAACTGCTCGTGTATGCCCAGCATTAGGTGCACCTGTCAGAGAACATAACACATTAGCTCTGGTTTGAGGAGCAGAAGAATCTATGTTAGGTGGACCTGTCAGAGAAAATAACAGGTTATCTCTGATATCAGGGGCAGAGGAATCTCTGTTAGGCGTACCTGTCAGAGAACATAACAGATTAGCTCTGGAATGAGGGGCAGAAGAATCTCTGTTAGGTGCACCTGTCAGAGAACATAACACATTAGCTCTGGTTTGAGGAGCAGAAGAATCTATGTTAGGTGGACCTGTCAGAGAAAATAACAGGTTATCTCTGATATCAGGGGCAGAAGAATCTCTGTTAGGTGGACCTGTCAGAGGACATAACAGATTAGCTCTGATATGAGGGGCAGAAGAATCTCTGTTAGGTGGACCTGTCAGAGGACATAACAGATTAGCTCTGATATAAGGGGCAGAAGAATCTCTGTTAGGTGGACCTGTCGGAGAACATAACAGATTAGCTCTGATATGAGGGGCAGAAGAATCTCTGTTAGGTGGACCTGTCAGAGGACATAACAGATTAGCTCTGGTATAAGGGGCAGAAGAATCTCTGTTAGGTGGACCTGTCGGAGAACAAAACACATTAGCTCTGATATGAGGGGCAGAAGAATCTCTGTTAGGTGCACCTGTCAGAGAACATAACAGATTAGCTCTGGTTTGAGGAGCAGAAGAATCTATGTTAGGTGGACCTGTCAGAGAAAATAACAGATTAGCTCTGATATGAGGGGCAGAAGAATCTCTGTTAGGTGGACCTGTCAGCGAAAATAACAGGTTATCTCTGATATCAGAGGCAGAGGAATCTCTGTTAGGTGGACCTGTCAGAGAACATAACAGATTAGCTCTGGTTTGAGGAGCAGAAGAATCTCTGTTAGGCGTACCTGTCAGAGAACATAACAGATTAGCTCTGGAATGAGGGGCAGGAGAATCTCTGTTAGGTGCACCTGTCGGAGGACATAACAGATTAGCTCTGATATGAGGGGCAGAAAAATCTCTGTTAGGTGGATCTGTCAGAGAACATAACAGATTAGATGTGGTATGAGGGGCAAATTAATCTCTGTTAGGTGTACCTGTCAGAGAACATAACAGATTAGCTCTGATATGAGGGGCAGAAAAATCTCTGTTAGGTACACCTGTCAGAGAGCATGAAAGATTAGCTCTGGTTTGAGGGGCAGAAGAATCTCTGTTAGGTTCACCTGTCTGAGAATATAGCAGATTAGCTCTGTTAAAAGGGCAGAAGAATCTCTGTTAGGTGGACCTGTCAGAGAACATAACAGATTAGCTCTGGTCTGAGGGGTAGAATAATCTCTGTTAGGTGCACCTGTCACAGAACATAGCAGATTAGCTCTGGTGTGAGGGGCAGAAGAATCTCTGTTAGGTGCACCTGTCAGAGAACATAACAGATTAGCTCTGGTATGAGGGGCAGAAGAATCTATGCTATGTGGACCTGTCTGAGAACATAGCAGATTAGCTCTGGTATGAGAAGCAGAAGAATCTCTGTTAGGTACACCTGTCAGAGAACATAGCAGATTAGCTCTGTTATGAGGAGCAGAAGAATCTCTGTTAGGTGCACCTGTCGGAGAATATAGCAGATTAGCTCTGTTAAAAGGGGCAGAAGAATCTCTGTTAGATGGACCTGTCAGAGAATATAGCAGAATAGCTCTGGTCTGAGGGGCAGAAGAATCTCTGTTAGGTGCACCTGTCAGAGAACATAACAGATTAGCTCTGATATGAGGGGCAGAAGAATCTCTGTTAGGTACACCTGTCAGAGAACATGAAAGATTAGCTCTGGTATGAGAAGCAGAAGAATCTCTGTTAGGTTCACCTGTCTGAGAATATAGCAGATTAGCTCTGTTAAAAGGACAGAAGAATCTCTGTTAGGTGGACCTGTCAGAGAACATAACAGATTACCTCTGGTATGAGGGGCAAACGAATCTCTGTTAGGTGCACCTGTCCGAGAACATAAATGATTAGCTCTGGTCTGAGGGGCAGAAGAATCTCTGTTAGGTGCACCTGCCAGAGAACATGACAGATTAGCTCTGTTGTGAGGGGCAGAAGAATCTCTGCTATGTGGACCTGTCAGAAAACATAGCAGATTAGCTCTGGTATGAGAAGCAGAAGAATCTCTATTAGGTACACCTGTCAGAGAACATAGCAGATTAGCTCTGTTCTGAGGGGCAGAAGAATCTCTGTTAGGTGCACCTGTCAGAGAACATAACAGATTTGCTCTGGTCTGAGGGGCAGAAGAATCTCTGTTAGGTGCAGCTGTCAGAAAACATAGCAGATTAGCTCTGGTCTGAGGGGCAGAAGAATCTCTGTTAGGTGCACCTGTCAGAGAACATGGCAGATTAGCTCTGGTATGAGGGGCAAACGAATCTCTGTTAGGTGCATCTGTCCGAGAACATAACAGATTAGCTCTGGTATGAGGGGAAGAAGAATCTCTGCTATGTGAAACTGTCAGAGAACATAGCAGATTAGCTCTGGTCTGAAGGGCAGAAGAATCTCTGTTAGGTGCACCTGTCGGAGAACATAGCAGATTAGCTCTGGTATGAGGGGCAGAAGAATCTCTGTTATGTGCACCTGTCCGAGAACATAACAGATTAGCTCTGGTATGAGGGGCAGAAGAATCTCTGTTAGGTGCACCTGTCGAAGAATCAGATTAGCTCTGGTATGAGGGGCAAACGAATCTCTGTTAGGTGCACCTGTCGGAGAACATAACAGATTAGCTCTGGTATGAGGGGCAGAAGAATCTCTGTTAGGTGCACCTGTCAGAGAACATAACAGATTTGCTCTGGTCTGAGGGGCAGAAGAATCTCTGTTAGGTGCACCTGTCAGAGAACATAACAGATTTGCTCTGGTGTGATGGGCAGAAGAATCTCTGTTAGGTGCACCTGTCGGAGAATCAGATTAGCTCTGGTATAAGGGGCAGAAGAATCTCTGTTAGGTGCACCTGTCCGAGAACATAACAGATTAGCTCTGGTATGAGGGGCAGAAAAATCTCTGTTAGGTGCACCTGTCGAAGAATCAGATTATCTCTGGTATGAGGGGCAGAAGAATCTCTGTTAGGTGCACCTGTCGAAGAATCAGATTATCTCTGGTATGAGGGGCAAACGAATCTCTGTTAGGTGCACCTGTCGGAGAACATAACAGATTAGCTCTGGTCTGAGGGGCAGAAGAATCTCTGTTAGGTGGACCTGTCAGAGAACATAGCAGATTAGCTCTGGTCTGAGGGGCAGAAGAATCTCTGTTAGGTGCACCTGTCAGAAAACATAGCAGATTAGCTCTAGTCTGAGGGGCAGAAGAATCTCTGTTAGGTGCACCTGTCAGAGAACATGGCAGATTAGCTCTGGTATGAGGGGCAGAAGAATCTCTGTTATGTGCACCTGTCCGAGAACATAACAGATTAGTTCTGGTATGAGGGGCAGAAGAATCTCTGTTAGGTGCACCTGTCAGAGAACATAGCAGATTAGCTCTGGTATGAGAAGCAGAAGAATCTCTGTTAGGTACACCTGTCAGGGAACATGGCAGATAAGCTCTGGTGTGATGGGCAAATGAATCTCTGTTAGGTGCACCTGTCGGAGAACATAGCAGATTAGCTCTGGTCTGAGGGGCAGAAGAATCTCTGTTAGGTGCACCTGTCAGAGAACATAGCAGATTAGCTCTGGTATGAGAAGCAGAAGAATCTCTGTTAGGTACACCTGTCAGGGAACATGGCAGATAAGCTCTGGTGTGATGGGCAAATGAATCTCTGTTAGGTGCACCTGTCAGAGAACATGGCAGATTAGCTCTGGTATGAGGGGTAGAAGAATCTCTGTTAGTTGCACCTGCCGGAGAATATGACAAATTAGCTCTGGTGTGAGGGGCAGAAGAATCTCTGTTAGGTGGACCTGTCAGAGAACATTTCTGATTAGCTCTAGCATGGGTGGCAGTAGTATTACTCTTAGGAGGACCTCTTGCACCAGCTGTGTAGAGGGCAGAAACTCTTGTAGAACAAATTAGGGCACCCCCTGAGTCTGGGGCAGGAGACTCCTTTACCTGTGACGGTGACACTCTGGTTCTTCTGGAAGTCACAGCTGAGGTTGAAGCCCTGGAAGCCCCTTGAGAAGTTCCCGGTAATATTGGGGTTCAGGACGAGTCTATTCCAGGTGGAAATCGGAATCCGGTTCAGCAGGTTTTGTCGGCAGAGCAGATGATGGAGAATGCTGGCATTGGCTGCCAGTTTCAGGGTGTCCATCCTCTCCGGGGACCCCTCGCTGACAGTCCAGGTGGGCTGCACAGACTTTCCTCCTCTATGGTCCTGTTTCTTCGGACATGGTGACTTTGCTGTTGATTTGCCCTCTCGGCTGAGCTCCAAGGCTGTATGAGCAGCAGCAGCAGGTCACTCCTGTGAGTACCAAGTACAGAGGACAGCATAGACTGGAACACAGCATGTGTATAGTAGAGAGATTGTAAGTGCTGCATATTCTTCTACAGCCAATTCAGCTCTATGCATCGCCCTCCTCTGGCAAAACCCTGGAACTGTAGACACAACAATGCAATGTAATTAATTGTACAGAGATTAGATGTACCCTGCTTATAGGCCTCCAGCACCCTCCAGTGGTCAAACCCAGAAACTGTAGCCATTACAAATATCTGAACAGAAGCTATGTAGCTAGCGACTCTACAAGCACATAAATCCCTCTTCTGGCCATACATGGGAACTGCACACGCTAAACATGACTGCACCGTGTGGAAGATCCTAACCATAGCTCCTTCAGGTGGCCAAACATTGTAACTTCAATCACTTCTCGTCATCTCTGCCTACAGGTCCACAGCTCCCTCCTCTGGCCAAACATCATAACTGCAGGCACTGCATGCAACTCCAAACAGATTTTTTTCTAAGGTGCTGTGGCTAACTTCTATTGCTTTTATCAAATGTAACTTTTTATTTGCACTTGTTAGAAGACAATAACACCAGAAGCAAGGCATTAAAATATATTTAAAAAATTTAAAAAATAAATAAAATAACGTTGAAAACTGTAAAGGCCAGATCATTAATAGTAATGCCATATAATAGTAATTGACCATCTTGTGTGGGCATATCTTACATTTTCATACTTCATTGCCTGTTCTATCTGAGCTTAATTACTGTATTTTTTGGACTATAAGACTCACTTTTTCTCCATCCCTGCTTATACGAACCTCGAACTCGACTCAATGTCAGGAACTTCCTGTACTGTGCCCATGCAGAGGGGGACAGTACAGGGTCATAGAGGAGGACACAAGGGGGACAGAGGAGGACACAGGGAGACACGAGAGGTACAAGGGGGCATGAGGCACAAAGGGGGCATAATTCACAAGATGCCCCTTCACCATGGATGCACCAGGTTTAGTATGTATATATACATATATATACTGTATATATATATATATATATATATATATATATATATATATATATATATATATATTTATTTTCCCCTGGTTTTTGTCCTCTAAGCCTAGGTGCGTCTTGTGGTCAGGAGCATCTTATAGTCCAAAAATACGATATGTCTTATATTTCTGGGTTAATGTAAACATCTCTACTGCAGGAATAAATGAAAGAGATCTTCATCTCAAGGTGTCACATGTTCTCTGCTTCTGACATACCATTCCATTCTTAATTTGTATTGAATGTTATTATTATTATTATTTAGTATTTATATAGCGCTGACATTTTCCACAGCGCTGTACATAGTACATATAGTCTTGTCACTAACTGTCCCTCGAAGGAGCTCACAATCTAGTCCCTACCATAGTCATATGTCTATGTATGATTCGTGTAGTGTATGTATTGTAGTCTAGGGCCAATATAGGGGGGAGCCAATTAACTTATCTGTATGTTTTTGGGATGTGGGAGGAAACCAGAGTGCCCGGAGGAAACCCACGCAGACACGGGGAGAACATACAAACTCCTTGCAGGTGTTGACCTGGCTGGGATTTGAACCAGGGACCCAGCACTGCAAGGCAAGAGCGCTAACCACTGCGCCACCGTGCTGCCCGTCAAAGGTATGTCACCTGTTTTCCAATATCCTATATAATAATTTGCAAGTGTCTCTGCATCCCACCTCCCTGTGTCAGTGCTTTTGTGCTGCTGCGCATGTGCCGCACTGACAGCCATTGGGACAGGACGTGCCAGGAGGCCGGGTGGGTGTGCGCGCGCAGACATGCGTCGGTGACAGACCTAGAGCCTGTTTTTAAAGAGACTCTGAAGCGAGAATAAATCTCGCTTCAGAGCTCATAGTTAGCAGGGGCACGTGTGCCCCTGCTAAACCGCCGCAATAGCGCCGCTAAACGGGGGTCCCTTGACCCCCAAACCCCCCACTGCGACACTTGGTCGCAGACTTGGTCGCTCCTGGAGGCAGGGCTAACGGCTGCAGCCCTGCCTCCAGTGGCGTCTGTCAGCGGCGCATCGCCGCCTCTCCCCCGCCCCTCTCAGTGAAGGAAGACTTAGAGGGGCGGGGGAGAGGCGGAGATACGCGCTGACAGACGCGCGTGGGGCAGGGCTGCGGCGGTTAGCCCTGCCCCAACCAGGAAGCGCTCCCCTGCATTACGGAGGGGATTTGGGGGATCAGGGACCCCCGTTAAGCCGCGGGATAGCGGCGGTTTAGCAGGGGCACACGTGCCCCTGCTATCTATGAGGTCTGAAGCGAGATTTATTCTTGCTTCAGACTCTCTTTAAACGGGCTTAGGTCAACTAGCTTGCATAATAAATTACGTGCAGCACAGAAAACATGTGCAGTGATAAACTGATTGTGTAACCCAATACCCCTCAGACCAATATTTAGTAAAGCCAATTGCGGTGTTAATACTGTTCGTTGTGAAAAGGCCGTTTGTAGAATTAGACTCACATTGCCAATATTGCTTAACTTTGGGACATTCCCATAAAATATGTGCTAATGTTCCCGCATTCATACAACCTCTCCAGCACCAGGGCAGTTTCTAGGCTAAATTGCACCCGGGGTGAGGGTGTAAAAATTGTGAACTCTTCCCCCCCCCATCCCCGGTGGACTCGCAAACCCTTACTCTTTAGGCGTAGCTCCCAACTGTCCCTCTTTCGGAGGGACAGTCCCTCTTTGGGAGTCCTGTCTCTCTGTCCTCCTCATTTGTCGCTCTTTCAGGACTTTGTCCCTCTTTCTATGTAAATATATATATTTCTCTACTAAAAATGTATTTGATTGACTCTAAACTTTATTCTCATCCTTTAAATGGATATATTACTAATTTTAAAATGTTAATATGAAGGAAAATGAACCAGGATGGAAAGGACCAGTGTGGTTTAAATAATAAAAAAAACACATTTTTCTTACAAAAGGTTGGTGTGATTAGGGGTGTGATCATGGGTGTGGCAGGGGTGTGGCTTAAGTGTCCCTCTTTCTCATCACAAAAAGTTGGGAGGTATGCTTTAGGGACAGTCACACAGCCACAGGTCACAAGTAGATCTGCCTACTTACTAGTGACCAGCCGCTCATCCAGGAGGAAGCAAGGACCAGGAAAACACACAGGTGAAGAGAGCCCGGGCAAGCCGACTCCTCCATGGGTGCCGCGCACTGAAAGCCTGCAGTACCGCTACAGGACGTCAGGTGTCATCATGCGGTGGTGACATGATGATGACTTGACGTCTGACGCAGGCAGCCCTGGAAGTGTCAAGGAAGGTGATCGCGCTGGTAATCTTCTTCCATTTGGCTGCACCGCACGTCACCAGCTCCCTAGCGGTTATGTCCTTCTGCCTGCGCCCCCCTTCTTCTACTTGCTGGTCTACGCCCAGGGTGGTCCCCCTGCCCATGAAACAGCTCTGTCCAGCACATAGGGGAGAACTTAGCTAATTTGGCTGCAGTAAGATACCACTTCAGAAGGATTTTTTTGCTGAGTTTCCCAGTGCGTAACACATCTAGAAGCTCATGACACCACTTTAGTGGCCTCTTACGGTATATATTTATTTATTGTATTTATAAAGCGTCAACATATTACGCAGCGCTGGACATTAGTTTAGGTTACAGACGATATTTAGGGGTGACATACAGCAATATGACAATACAGGAATACATGCAGACCAGATCACACAGCACAGTATGAGTACAAGGTAATGCTTAGTCACTGGAGGGGAGCATGGAGATCACACAGCACAGTATGAGTACAGGGTAATGCTTAGTCACTGGAGGGGAGCATGGAGATCACACAGCACAGTATGAGTACACGGTAATGCTTAGTCACTGCAGGGGAGCATGGAGATCACACAGCACAGTATGAGTACAGGGTAATGCTTAGTCACTGCAGGGGAGCATGGAGATCACACAGCACAGTATGAGTACAGGGTAATGCTTAGTCACTGGATGGAGCATGGAGATCACACAGCACAGTATGAGTACAAGGTAATGCTTAGTCACTGGATGGGAACATGGAGATCACACAGCACAGTATGAGTACCAGGTAATGCTTAGTCACGGGATGGAGCATGGAGATCACACAGCACAGTACGAGTACAAGGTAATGCTTAGTCACTGGATGGGAGCATGGAGATCACACAGCACAGTATGAGTACAGGGTAATGCTTAGTTACTGGATGGAGCATGGAGATCACACAGCACAGTATGAGTACAAGGTAATGCTTAGTCACTGGAGGTGAGCATGGAGATCACACAGCACAGTATGAGTACAGGGTAATGCTTAGTCACTGGATGGGAGCATGGAGATCACACAGCACAGTATGAGTACAGGGTAATGCTTAGTCACTGGATGGGAGCATGGAGATCACACAGCACAGTATGAGTACAAGGTAATGCTTAGTCACTGGAGGTGAGCATGGAGATCACACAGCACAGTATGAGTACAGGGTAATGCTTAGTCACTGGATGGGAGCATGGAGATCACACAGCACAGTATGAGTACAGGGTAATGCTTAGTCACTGGAGGGGAGCATGGAGATCACACAGCACAGTATGAGTACCAGGTAATGCTTAGTCACTGGATGGAGCATGGAGATCACACAGCACAGTATGAGTACAAGGTAATGCTTAGTCACTGGATGGAGCATGGAGATCACACAGCACAGTATGAGTACAAGGTAATGCTTAGTCACTGGATGGAGCATGGAGATCACGCAGCACAGTATGAGTACAAGGTAATGCTTAGTCACTGGATGGAGCATGGAGATCACGCAGCACAGTATGAGTACAAGGTAATGCTTAGTCACTGGAGGGGAGCATGGAGATCACACAGCAAAGTATGAGTACAAGGTAATGCTTAGTCACTGGATGGAGCATGGAGATCACACAGCACAGTATGAGTACAAGGTAATGCTTAGTCACTGGAGGGGAGCATGGAGATCACACAGCACAGTATGAGTACAAGGTAATGCTTAGTCACTGGAGGGGAGCATGGAGATCACACAGCACAGTATGAGTACAAGGTAATGCTTAGTCACTGGATGGGAGCATGGAGATCACACAGCACAGTAGGAGTACAAGGTAATGCTTAGTCACTGGATGGAGCATGGAGATTACACAGCACAGTATGAGTACAAGGTAATGCTTAGTCACTGGATGGGAGCATGGAGATCACACAGCACAGTATGAGTACAAGGTAATGCTTAGTCACTGGATGGAGCATGGAGATTACACAGCACAGTATGAGTACAAGGTAATGCTTAGTCACTGGATGGAGCATGGAGATCACGCAGCACAGTACGAGTACCAGGTAATGCTTAGTCACTGGATGGAGCATGGAGATCACACAGCACAGTATGAGTACAAGGTAATGCTTAGTCACTGGAGGGGAGCATGGAGATCACGCAGCACAGTATGAGTACAAGGTAATGCTTAGTCACTGGAGGGGAGCATGGAGATTAGGCAAGTTAGGTTCACTCAGATGCACAGCATGGGTGCACACAGGGCCAAGACAAGGTTCACCACCAACAGAGGCTGATCTGCCCAAGTGCGCCCCCCCTCCCCAAAACCCCCCACCCCCCCACCCCCCCCAAAAAAAAACCATTGCAATCGATCATGTTCGGGCGTCTTTAAGGATCCGACGCGGCAACAACAATCAGAGGCCATTGCACACACAAAACGATTGTCCATTTGAACGGTCATAATCGTCTGACAATTATTGCATAAGTGTACATGCGTATCATACTGGAGGAGGGGGGGGGGGGGGGTCTGTGCTATCAGAGAGATTTAACATCAGCCATTTGTCATTTATGTCTTCACTCTCTGCCCATCCTTAATCATAAACATATTGAACCCAAACAGCAGAAGACCTGCTATCTACCATCCAGCCTGCAAGGTCATAGTTGCCTCTACACACTATAATCTCCAGATCCAGGGATTAGATTGAGAGCTCCTCTGAGGGACAGTTAGTGACAGGACAATATACTCTGTACAGCGCTGCGTAATATGTCGGTGTTATAGAAATAAATAAATAAAATCAACCAGTCCACCATGCAACCTGAGATGGTAACATGAGCCCCTTTTAGTCTGACAGCAAAGACCCCTTTCACTTCTTAGTAGCCATGCTTATTGCAACAGAGCTGCCTTAGTGGTGTCAGTAAGGGAACCCTGGGAAGATTTAACTCATATTGCTCCTACAATAATAGTGTAGCCTGTCAGTAAAGCCTAATGGATGGATGTCAGGTAGAAAACACAGCATCACAGATCACTCTGCACACAAACACTGCTTATTTTTCTTTTGCCAGATTTCTGTTTTGTGAATAACAGACCAGGGCCCTTTCACATGGGCAGCTGACAGGCTGCACATTCACCGCCTGTCAGCTGCTCTCCTGCACTGTCCGGGTGCCTGGTACCATCACTGCACGGCCTCAGATCTGAATCCATGGGGTGGGGGGAGAGGGAATAATGTTCTAATTACTATGTATACGGCATGGATTAGATTGTAAGCTCCTCTGACATGACTGCATACTGTGTAAAGTGGTGCAGAAGATCAGGGCCGGCCCTAGACTTTTTGCCGCCTGAGGCAAATTTATATGCAAAAATTCTTCTCTTCACTCCCACTGATGTCTCCGGAGCATACTGTGTAGGCACAGGCCATACTGTCCTTGTGCAGTACGCTCCCGTGACGTCAGCGGGGAGAAGGTGGCACAGTGGCAAATTCCAGAAGTAACCGGTGGCAGGGACTGGAGCATCGGTGAGTGGCTGCGTGGGCACAGGATGTCTGCAGGGGATGATTAGAAGACCCAGGTAAGTCTAACTCATTTTCCCCTTTGCCCCCTACAGTACTCCTTTAAGCGGTTAAGAGACGGGTAAGGTCTGTCAGGGACAGGTGGGGGGGGGGGGGGGGTATGGCAGGACAATGAATCTAGAGGGAATGTGGAGGTGTATTGCCCTTGCTATGGGGGTAAGAGAGGGGGTGTTGCACTGAAAGGGGGGGATTCTGTAATTCATAAGGGAAACATTTTCTCAATACATACACATGCACTATATACAGTACATACGCCCACATGCTCTATATACATACATACACACACACACGCAGATCACATCATCACATCACACACTATATACATACACACATGCTCTATATACATACACACATTCTCTACATATACACACATGCGCAGATCACATCACACACACGGTCTGTGTATATATGTACACATACATACACATGCTCTATTTACATACATACTGTACATACATACATACATACATACACACATCCTCTACATATACACACACACACACACACACACACACACACATGCAGATCACATCACACACACACACACACACACACACACACACACACACACATTGTAATGATCCGCTCAGCTGTCTGCACAGACAGACAGCTGTTTGACCATTCCTTAAGTCTGAGGGCTGCAGGTCTCTGAAAAAGAGACCTGTCTTTGCTTTGCAAGTTTCAGACCTGTTCAGCTGCTGAGAAATTTGCATACATTTGTTATGCAAATCACCTACCTGCCTCCTTTGAAGGCTGGCAGTATAAATGCCATGTTCTCCCAGAATCCTTTGCTGCTCATAAAGGTTTGTTCCCGCTGGACTCACCTGGAGTGTCAGCCACTGCTATCTTAGTATAGTTAATTCTTGGGGAGTGCTCCTTGCAATCCTAGTTAGTGCAGTCAGTTTGTGTATTATTTGTACTGCCTATTCTGTCCTGTCTTGTCTGGCGCGATTGCACTGTCGCCAGCGGCGGACGATAGCGGATCGCTCTGTCTTGTTTGGATCGCACTAGCCTCTAGCGGTAGCGGCTGTGGATCCTTCTGATCTGAGTTCCTGGAGTGTAAGCTGGAGCAGCGGTTGCTACTGGCTACCTCATCTGTCTGTCTCGTTTGGATCGCACTAGCCTCTAGCGGTAGTGGCTGTGGATCCTTCTGATCTGAGTTCCTGGAGTGTAAGCTGGAGCAGCGGTTGCTACTGGCTACCTCATTTGTCTGTCTTGTCTGTTTGTGCTTATTTGTGTTACTTGTGGCTAGTTAGGGTGGCACGCTTATCACTGGGCGCCTAACGCGCGGTGATCGTGCAGAAAGCGCGTTCGCTGTTGCGAATGAGTGCGGTGTTCGCGTTTAGCTAGCGTTTGTTATTTTCTTTATCCTCTGATTGTTGTTTGCTGTGCCTTTGCTACTCTCGTGCTCAGTCCTGCTCAGTCTGGTGTCACTATTTGGCAATCGCCATTCTTGCGATTGCGTTCCCACTTCATTTCCGCCGTTGTGTGTTCACCGTCGCTGGGTGGCGACTAGTTTGGTGGACACTCATTGATTCTGTCTCTGTGCTCTCTCTCTTTAGGGGCTATCTTGCTCTGTGTTGCTTCTTTTCGTACAATTTCCATCTGGCATCTGTGGCAGCGCAGAGGGTTTATTCCTCTGCACTCCACAGCTCCATCTGCCGGTGGGAATTCCCCTCTACTGGTGCTTGCACCAAAAGCTGGGTTCTAGTATTCTGACACGCTTGTGGAGGACTTCCGCAGTGTCAGCGCACATCTTGTGCGCTGACCACGGAGATATCCTACAATCGTTACACACACACACACAGACATATAAATTATACACACACATGCTCTGCATACATACATACACACATACTCTATACCAGGGCCGGATTTGTACTTTCCAGCACCCTAGGCCGGCTGTCACCAACCGCACCCCCCATTCTGTCCAACTCTGACTAGTGATCACTGGGTTACATGGGCTCCTGTCTGTTTTGCTGCTTTGCTCCCCCTGTTCAACAAAGAAGCAGTGCATGCTCTGTCCACTCCATGTAATTTTGCACTCCAGCCTGGATGCACAGCAGCCGATAGTGTTCAGGGCTTGCATAATTCAGAAATGATGCTCATGTATGAGCAGCACTTGTCAAGTACACATACCCATAAGACTCCCAGCCTCGGCTGCTGTGCACCTGCATACAGGAGTGCGTAATAACAAGAAGCCCGAGAGGACAGAGTATGCACTGCTTCTTTGTCCTTTGTGCGACTTGCTTCAGTCAGAGTCACAAACAGCTGATGGTGCAGCGCAAAGGAGAGAAACCCATCCAAAACGGAGCAGGTAAGTAGAAGGATACGACACTACACACGCTGGCATAGATGTAGTGTAATGCCAGGTACACATGATGCAATTCTGACAGATTTACTGTCAGATTAATTATTTCCAATGTCTGATCTGATTTCCGATCAATTTTTCAATCGATTTTCTGTTCATTTCTATGAAAAAATCATTCAGCAAATTTATCGGATAGCAGATCGGACATGTTGGAAATAGTCGATCTGACAGTAAATCTGTCAGAAAATTGCATCATGCGTACCTAGCATAAGCTCAGGTGTACTTTACACAGTGACAATTTAGCACTTGGGGCAAGTTAAGACAGATCTTAGTCAGCAGGAAGTTTTTACGTTTTGTAATAGAATGATATTTATTGGCTAACCAAAAGAAAACAGTGAGCCTTTGGCTAATGAGCCATCTTCAGACTTTGTTCCTGTATACAAGATGTTAGGACACACAGCTATATATACAGTCAGCAGGAGATGTATACATTGTTTTGTAAATATAAATAAATGTAATACAGCTGTCATTCTGTTTCAAAACATCCTGCTTTCACTAATGGCTAACACAGAACAATGATTTGCTGCTTCTAAAACGTCAGGAAAGAGTTAAACTGAGAGAGAATGTTGCTGTCATTCCTTAGGAAATAAAAACAAACCATAAATTTAACAGGTCTCAGGTCTTTAACAGCTCTGACCAAGTAATAAACATCAGTCAGGGGGAGAGGAGAGCTGATAATTCCTGTCTGTGAATGCGTGCTGCATAAAGAAACTAATCTGAACTCAAAAGTTCTACTACTTGAGCCCATATATTTTTCTTCTCACAGCAGCTTGTATGTCCCCACTCATTATACTAAGGATAAGATCCTCAGATGACAACAGATGCTGTCATCACACACACTCTGCGGTGAGAGAGATGCAGGGATCTCTGGAATTCAGGCAGAATAGAGCAAAGCAGAAGTGTAACGATTGTGGAACTTTCTCCGTGATCAGCGCACAACGCGTGCGCTGACACGGCAGAAATCCTCCACAAGCGTATATTTGCAGGCACCCAGCAAAAGGTGCTACGCACCTGTAGAGGGAAATTCCTGTCGGCAGATGGCGCTGGGGAGTGCAGAGGAACCAATCCTCTGTACCTCCACAAATGCCAGACAGGAATTGTACGAAGCGCAGAACGCAATCGCAAGACAAGCGATTGCGAATGAGAACGAGCAAAGGGACAGGTTGTATGTGTGTGCACCAATCCAGTCGCCACCCCGCGACCGCGCACACACAACAGCAGATATGAAATAGGAACGCGATCGCGAGAGGTGCGATCGCCAGACGTGACACAAGGCAGATCAGAATAGAATACGAGGGTAGCAAAGGCACAGCAAATAATACAATGATGAGATACGGAAAATAACAAACGCTAGCTAACCGCGAACACCGCACTCATTCGCAACAGTGCAGGCGGTTATGCGCGGTCTCCACGTGATAAGCACAATAGAGACAGGCACGCCTAACTAACCATTAACAGACAAGCATGAGACAGAGGACGCGAGCGCTTGCTTAACGGTTACCTCACCGAGCCTCCAGCAAGCGATCGTAGCAGACAAGACAGACACACGAAAACAGGGACAAGCGAGAAATAGGATCCACAGCACTAGCAAAAGTGGCTAGCGCGATCCAGGAAGACAGAACAGAAGGATCCACAGCGTTAGCGAAAAGTGGCTAGCGCGATCCCAGGAGACAGAACAGAAGGATCCACAGCGTTAGCGAAAAGTGGCTAGCGCGATCCCAGGAGACAGAACAGAAGGATCCACAGCGCTAGCGAAAAGTGGCTAGCGCGATCCAGAGAGGCAGAACAGAAGAGATAGCTGGTAGCAACCGCTGCACCAGCTATGCTCCAAGAACAGAGATCAGAACGACTTCCTATCGACCACCGCTGGGACAGGACAATCTCAACAGACAAACAAAACAGATAAACAATCCTAACTGCACTAGGGAAATCTGCCTAGCACAGTTTCCAGGAATTACTCTAAGCTGATCTTCAAACAGAGAGTAAGGCTGACACCCCACCAGGAGTGTTACATAGGACGAAATCCTTATGACCAGCGAAGCATTGTGGGAAAGACATAGTACTTATAGTACACGCCTCCAATGAATGTGGCCAGGCAATTTGCATGACAACGTATGCAAATTCCTCTGCAAGCACAAGCTGCAAAACTGACAGAAGCTCTTCTTTCCAGAGTCCTGCAGCATGCAAATCAAAACAATGGTCAAAAAGCTGCCTGCCTGCACAGGCAGCTGAGCAAATCATCACAAGAAGTGATTTACTTTGTCATGTGACCTCTTATCTCTCCAAGTCCTGCGCCCTGCTGAATTTTATCGCCCTAGGCCTTGACCTTTGTGGCCTTCCCAGTAATCCGGCCCTGCTCTATACACACATACTCTACATATATACACACGCGCAGATCACATCACACACACACACACACACACACACCACACACACACACACACACACACACACACACACACACACACACACACACACACACACACACACACACACACACACACACACACACACACACACACACACACACACCTGCTTTATACACACACGTATCCCAGAGACATACACACTATATGCATACACATCACGTCACACACATGCCATACATATACACACATTGCATCCATCCATACACACAGCAGTGACAGCACCTCTCCAACTAGCAGCATCTCCTGTCCTAGCTAGCTGCAGCTGCACGTGTCTGTCTCTCCTTCTCTCTGGCCCTCTGAAGTGTCAGGGAGGAGGAGGGGTAGGAGACTTTCCTCTCCTGAACACTATGTATCAGTGTACTCAGCTCCGCAGTCGGCTGTGACAGGGAGCTGCGCATTAAACAGGAGCATACCTCCCAACTTTTTGCGTTAAGAAAGAGGGACACTTAAGCCACTCCCCTTCGACACCCCTGATCACGCCCCCGCCACACCCCTAGTCACGCATACTAAATAAAATATGTTGTTTTATAATTCAGACCACACTGGTGCTTTCTATCCTGGTTCATTTTCCTTCATAATAACATTTTACAATTAGTAATATATCAATTTAAAGGATGGGAATAAAGTTTAGAGTCAAACACATTTTTTAGTAGAGAAATATAAATATTTACATAGAAAGAAGGACAAAGTCCTGAAAGAGGGACACATGAGGAGGAAAGAGGGACAGAGGGACAGGGCTCCCAAAGAGGGACTGTCCCTCTGAAAAAGGGACAGTTGGGAGCTATGCAGGAGGGAGGGTTAAACAGCCTGTAGCCTCCTCTCAGTTGTTAGAAGTACTATTGTAACAGACCAGGCGTCCCCCCCTCTGCTCTTGTGGAACAGTCCAAATTACCGGCTGGATACATTGCCGGTAAAAACATTTTTCCGGCAGAGGCTTTTTAATTAATTTTCCGGCTGTACCGGGGGAATAACGGCCAGGTGGCAACCCTAGATGCAAACTGCAGCAGGAAGCAATGCAGAGAGAACAACTCACCTCCCTGGTTCCGATCACTGACGCCGCTTACTTGCTGCTGGTCGCCTCTTCTACATAGTCGCTGATACACACTAAACTTTCTGCCTAACAGGAAGTTTAGTGTGTATCAGCGACTATGTAGAAGAGGCGACCAGCAGCAAGTGAGCGGCGCCGGCGATCGGAACCAGGGAGGGGAGTTGTTCTCTCTGCATTGCTTCCTGCTGCAGTTTGCATCGGAGGGGGGAGCACATAGGGTGGCCCGGAGAGGAAGGGAGGGAGAGGTCGGGCTGCCCTCCCCGCGGCTCCCCCTCCACTATGAAGGGAGGTACCTACCTATCTAATCTATACTGGGGGCACCTACCTATCTAACCTATACCGGTGGGGCACCTACCTATCTAACCTATACTGGGGGCAGCTACCTATCTAACCTATACGGGGGGGGGGGGGGGCAGCTACCTATCTAATCTATACTGGGGGCAGCTACCTATCTAATCTATACTGGGGGCAGCTACCTATCTAATCTATACTGGGGGCAGCTACCTATCTAATCTATACTGGGGGCACCTAACTATCTAACCTATACTGGGGGCAGCTACCTATCTAACCTATACTGGGGGCAGCTACCTATCTAACCTATACTGGGGGCAGCTACCTATCTAACCTATACTGGGGGCAGCTACCTATCTAACCTATATTGCGGGTACCTACCTATCTAACCTATATTGCAGGTACCTACCTATCTAACCTATACACTGGGGGCAGCTACCTTTCTAACCTGTACTGGGGGCACCTACCTATCTAACCTATAGCTGGGAAAAAGGCCTATCTAACCTATACTGGGGCAAGTATACTGGCTACCTATACTGTGGGCACCTACCTGGCTAACCTATACTGGGGGGATCTATAGCTGGCTACCTTTACTGGGTCACCTATGCCTGGCTACCTATACTGGGGGGACTTGTAGCTATATGTCAGGAATCAGGATGGATGGAGGCGCGCTGAGCCCTACGCTGCTGCAGAGAAGCGCGCAGCACGTGTGTCACTCAGCCCTGTGACAATGTCCTGAGTGACGACGAGTCCTTCTCTCCTGCTCCCAGAATCCTGGCACCTACACTGGCACGAAGTCTGCAGACTGCTCTGCAGAAAGTAAGAGAAGACTGACCAGCAAGAAGTAGGGCTCCCCAACCTCCCTACGCTAAAGGGGGAATATGCTTATGCTGCTAGAGTAGATACACTAATGGGGGGGGGGGGGATCTGCTGCCTAAATACACTAAAGGGGATCTGCGACTGCAAGACTAGTAGCCTAAGCCTATATACACTAAGGGGTAGATCTGGCAGATCCCCCCTCCCCCCCCCCCCTTAGTGTATATAGGCTACTAGTCTTGTATATGTAGGCAGATCCCCCCTTTAGTGTATATAGGCGTAGGCTACTAGTCTTGCAGTCGCAGATCCCCCATTAGTGTATTTTGACAGCAGATCCCCCCGACCCCCCCCCCCCCATTACTGTATGTGTGTGTGTGGTGCACTCACACGCGAAGAGGATGAATGTAGGGGGCACCAAAATCTGGTTACGCTCAGGGCGCTGTGAAACCTAAGGCCGGCCCTGACCAATGGGCAGATCTCTCACTTCCCCGATTCCCCCCAGATATCTTTACACAGCCTCCATATACCCATAATGCAGCATGGAGGGGCTTAGTGAAGGCAGCAGTGAAGGTGTGGAGGCGTCTGATCGGGTCACACAGGGCATAAAAGGAGATCTGCCCAGCCTTATAATCCAGACATATTCTAACTCTATCACTGGGGATCCTGTCAGGTAACTGGATCACTTTCCTGTCATGTATTAATAAATACTTATTATACCCCCTCTCCAAACACCAGGACTTGTTATTATCTCCAATCACTGACTGCCATCCTCTCCTGGCTATACTGGGGTAACACATCCCGACTCTCCACATATCTGATCCTCCAACATCCACTTCCCAGTAATGTCGCCCTGAGGAGAATCTCTGGCTGCTCAACACCTGAGACCAATACTGAAATCTCTCTGGTGATTCTTGACGATACTGACTGCTGACTGACTTGGATGCAGTTCTCCTGTCAGCTGATATATGTAGATTATTACCAGCTGTGTTTACATCCAGTAATATGTCTGCATACACTGGCAGCCCTAATGTTTGCTGTGCAGTCCCAATATTTGTCCCCCCAGCCTGGCGCTGTGTGTGTTGTGTGATGGGGGTGGGTTGGGGGTGTGGCCTGGATAGTTCAGCAGTGATGGGAACTTTGTCCTCTGTACTAGAATGTGGATAGGCCTGTGTGTCTGTATGTTTCTGCACAATTACCCCAGACATGATATCAGATAGTCCTGTGTGTAATGTGTGTGAGATGCCGGCCACATCCAGATCCCCTCCATCATGGAGCTGTTTATCATGTCTCTCTCTGTCCTCCGTGTCACACAAGTCACCTGTGTCTGATTCCTGTAAGACAGTCAGTGGATCAGTCATGTTACACAGCTCCTCAATGTGACGCATCTTCCTGGACAGCTCCTCCTTCTTTATTTCCAGCTGCTGAATGATGTCATTGTATGATTGTGACACCTGCTGTGCCTGCCTAATAATGTCACTCAGGACTCTCTTCTCCAGATCTTCCAGCTGTCTCCTGATGTCTCTAAACAGGGCAGAGACTCTCTCTGTTTCACCATCTGCTTTTTCTTGTGCTTTTCTCCTGCGTTCCTCCAGACTCTGGACTCTTTTCTCAGCCTCCTCTGTCCCTGTCATCAGTTTCTGTAGATCATTTCTCAGTTTCTTCTTCTTCTTTTCAGAGGCCTCATCCAGCATCTCCACCTGGTGTCCCCGATGTTCTCCAGCCAAACTGCAGGACACACAGATACAGGCAGCATCCTCAGTGCAGTAATACTCCCGGATCTTCTTATGGACAGAGCATTTCCTGTTCTCCAGGGAAGTGTTGGGGTTACATAACACATGTTCTGGTGCCTTGCTATGGACTCTCAGGTGTTTAACACACAAAGAAACATCACAGTGCAGACAATATTTAACAGCCTTCACAGAAGAGTGCACACAGTTACTGCAGAAGACTTCGGCCTCCTGATCTGGATGAGTAGACAGGAAACTCTCTGCTATCTTCCTCAGAGCAATGTTACTCTGCAGTGTCGGCTGCTCCATAAACCCCTCTCTACATTTAGGACAAGAATAACCTCCAGACCCCTCCTGTGTATCCAGCACACGATCAATACAGACCCGGCAGAAGTTGTGACCACATCTCAAAATTACAGGATCAGTATAAATGCTCAGACAGACGGGACAATCCAGGTCCTGGCTCAGATCAGTAGACGCCATCGCTGGCAGCAGAATGAGGAAGTGAAGGTGCAGAGGCTGAGCTAATCTCTCTATTATTATCCTGGAGTCTCTGTAGTCAGACAAAGAAAAACACTGTGGCTGCTATTTGCCTTGACAACTCACATTACAAAAAGACTTAAGGTGGCTACACACTATGCAATCTGACTCAGGGGCGTAGGAATAGGCCCTGCAGCCCCTGCGCCCGCGGGGGGGCCCGGCCCCCCCCTGGGGCCCGCTTGGGGCCGTTTTGTGGGTGCTGGAGGGGTGGCAGCATGAGGGGAAAGCCTTGCCCACAGTCGGCGGGGAGAGGGGTAGTTCCCCCCTCTCCCTCACCTCGGGGCTCTCCCCTCTGTGCTCCCCTCCAGCTCGTAAGTGTCTGTGGGGCTGTGGTGGGCAGCGAGCGGCGGGCAGATACATACCTGCTTCCGTGCGTTCCATTGGAGACTTCTCCCTCTGCCCACCACAGCCCCACAGACACTTACGAGCTGGAGGGGAGCACAGAGGGGAGAGCCCCGAGGTGAGGGAGAGGGGGGAACTACCCCTCTCCCCGCCGACTGTGGGCAAGGCTTTCCCCTCATGCTGCCACCCCTCCAGCACCCACAAAACTCCGAGCGGGCCCCAGGGGGGGGGGCATATTACGATTTTCTGGTGTCTGCTGCCCACATTACGATTTTCTGGTGTCTGCTGCCCACATTACGATTTTCTGGTGTCTGCTGCCCTCATTACGATTTTCTGGTGTCTGCTGCCCTCATTACGATTTTCAGGTGTCTGCTGCCCTCATTACGATTTTCAGGTGTCTGCTGCCCACATTACGATTTTCAGGTGTCTGCTGCCCACATTACGATTTTCAGGTGTCTGCTGCCCTCATTACGATTTTCAGGTGTCTGCTGCCCTCATTACGATTTTCAGGTGTCTGCTGCCCACATTGTGATTTTCAGGTGTCTGCTGCCCACATTACGATTTTCTGGTGTCTGCTGCCCTCATTACGATTTTCTGGTGTCTGCTGCCCTCATTACGATTTTCTGGTGTCTGCTGCCCACATTACGATTTTCAGGTGTCTGCTGCCCACATTACGATTTTCAGGTGTCTGCTGCCCTCATTACGATTTTCAGGTGTCTGCTGCCCTCATTACGATTTTCAGGTGTCTGCTGCCCACATTACGATTTTCAGGTGTCTGCTGCCCACATTGCGATTTTCAGGTGTCTGCTGCCCACATTGCGATTTTCAGGTGTCTGCTGCCCACATTGCGATTTTCTGGTGAACTCTGCCCACATTACGATTTTCTGGCCCACATTATGATTTTCTGGTGAACACTGCCCACGTTACGATTGTCTGGTGAATGCTGTCCACGTTACGATTTTCTGGTGAACGCTGCCCACATTACGATTTTCTGGTGAACACTGCCCACGTTACGATTGTCTGGTGAATGCTGTCCATGTTACAATTTTCTGGTGAACGCTGCCCACATTACGATTTTCTGGTGAACTCTGCCCACATTACGATTTTCTGTCCCACATTACGATATTCTGGTGAACGCTGCCCACATTACGATTGTCTGGTGAATGCTGTCCACGTTACGATTTTCTGGTGACTGGTGCCCACATTACGATTTTCTGGTGAACTCTGCCCACATTATGATTTTCTAAAGGCCCACATTACGATTTTCTGGTGAACTCTGCCCACATTACGATTATCTGGCCCACATTACGATTGTCTGGTAAAATGCTGCCCACTTTACAATTAATTTACAGTGAAACGCTGCCCCATTACGATTATTTGGCTCCTATGGGGGGGGGCCCCATCCAAATATTCGCAGGGGGACCCAGTGATTTCTAGTTACGCCCCTGATCTGACTGTACAATTTTTCTACAATCTTACCATGGGTGTAGGGCCCGTAGTCGCATTAGGTCGCCTTCGCGACCTGGCCCGGCTCCTGAAGAGGCAGGGGGGCCCGGGGGCCATTGGGAGGGGGGCGCTGTAATGAAGGGGGGAGCCACAGCCGCGGGGAGGGCAGCCCGACCTTTCTCTCCCTTCCTCTCCCCGGGCCGCCCTCCATGCTCCCCCCTCGGTATGCAGAGTGAGCGCGAAGGGACGCGCTATACAAAACTACTCAAGATCAGCGATTGGAACCCGAGAGGTGAGTAGTTTAGTACAGTGCTTCCCTGCCCGCTCACTCTGCATACCGAGGGGGGAGCATGGAGGGCGGCCCGGGGAGGGGAAGGGAGGGAGAGGTCGGGCTGTCCTCCCTGCGGCTGCGGCTCCAACTCCCCCCTCCATTATGGGGGTGGGGGGTACCTTCCTAACCTATCCTGGGGGGTACCTACCTAATCTAACCTATACTGGGGGCAGCTACCTAACCTATCCTGGGGGGCAGCTACCTAATCTAACCTATACTGGGGGGCAGCTACCTATTCTAACCTATACTGGGCAGCAGCTACCTAATCTAACCTATACTGGGAAACACCTAACTATCTAACCTATACTGGGGGAACCTACCTAATCTAACCTATACTGGGGGTGCAACTAGACCTGGCTAACCTATACTGCGGGCACCCATACCTTGCTCTGGGGGGGGGGGGGCGCAATATTTACTAGCACCCAATAGGATTGCATATGTGGGGAAATCTGCTGCCAATAAGATTGCATTTGTGGGGAAATGTGCTGCCAATCTCATTGCATTTGTGGGGAAATGTGCTGCCAATCTCATTGCATTTGTGGGGAAATGTGCTGCCAATCTCATTGCATTTGTGGGGAAATGTGCTGCCAATCTCATTGCATTTGTGGGGAAATGTGCTGCCAATCTCATTGCATTTGTGGGGAAATCTGCTGCCAATCTCATTGCATTTGTGGGGAAATCTGCTGCCAATCTCATTGTATTTGTGGGGAAATCTGCTGCCAATCCCATAGCATTTGTGGGGAAATCTTCTGCCAATCTCATTGCATTTGTGGGGAAATCTGCTGCCAATCTGATTCCATTTGTGGGGAAATATGCTGCCAATCTGATTCCATATGTGGGAAAATCTGCTGCCAATCTCATTGCATTTGTGGGGAAATCTGCTGCCAATCTGATTCCATATGTGGGAAAATCTGTTGCCAATCTCATTGCATTTTGTGGGGACATCTTCTGCGAACCTGATTGCATTTGTGGTCGGCGGCCCTCCACCATGTGTTTTTTTTTAATCGGTTGTCTATAGTGGCAGTGTGTGCTGATCTCTTCTACCTCCGGTATGTTCACTATAATTTGTTGCTCTGTGCCTGTAGGGATAGTAAACTAGCTGCAGTGTGTGCTGATCTCTGCCAGGGCCGGGCCGACACATAGGCTCACAAGGCTGGAGCCTCTGGAGCGGAGGTCACTGCAGTCCGCGGGGGGGGGGGGGGGCGCTAGGAACAGGTCTGTATAGTGCCTGGCTTGCCGCCCACCACCCCAGCTGTATTCACGCTGTGAATTGCTGACCACTTTAATCAGCTGTCTGCTGCCGCTGTCCTCAGTCTCTTCTGGCTGCGTGTACAGAGGAGAGCGCCCCTCCCCTCCTCTGTGACACTGAGGGGTGGGGCTAAACACTGCAGAGCAACACGGGGAATTCAAGAATGTAGTGGGAAGACAGGTAGCTATGCAGGGGAATTGGGGAGATGCTCTGTGAGGAAGGGGGAGAAGTGTTCACAGCAGATCATGCAGGCATGATTCTGCTCACATCCATGACACACTGCCTGTCACTGAGCTGAATCATGGATCTGTTTGCCTAATGCTGCTGCCTAGTGTACATGAGACACTCACAGATGGGAGCTGTATCTCTCATTCTTTTTTGAAACCTGAAGCTTCGGCATGATTATGTGGGGGCTGTAAGATAACAGGAGTAACTGCAGTGTTAATAGGCCAGAGCTGGGCTTCCTGGGTGAAAAGAGAGCACACAGGGGAAAGCAACTACAGGGAGTGCAGAATTATTAGGCAAGTTGTATTTTTGAGGAATAATTTTATTATTGAACAACAACCATGTTCTCAATGAACCCAAAAAAACTCATTAATATCAAAGCTGAATATTTTTGAAAGTAGTTTTTAGTTTGTTTTTAATTTTAGCTATTTTAGGGGGATATCTGTGTGTGCAGGTGACTATTGCTGTGCATAATTATTAGGCAACTTAACAAAAAACAAATATATACCCATTTCAATTATTTATTTTTACCAGTGAAACCAATATAACATCTCAACTCATTCACAAATATACATTTCTGACATTCAAAAACAAAACAAAAACAAATCAGTGACCAATATAGCCACCTTTCTTTGCAAGGACACTCAAAAGCCTGCCATTCATGGATTCTGTTAGTGTTTTGATCTGTTCACCATCAACATTGCGTGCAGCAGCAACCGCAGCCTCCCAGACACTGTACAGAGAGGTGTACTGTTTTCCCTCCTTGTAAATCTCACATTTTATGATGGACCACAGGTTCTCAGTGGGGTTCAGATCTGGTGAACAAGGAGGCCATGTCATTAGTTTTTCTTCTTTTATACCCTTTCTTGCCAGCCACGCTGTGGAGTACTTGGACGCGTGTGATGGAGCATTGTCCTCCATGAAAATCATGTTCTTCTTGAAGGATGCAGACTTCTTCCTGTACCACTGCTTGAAGAAGGTGTCTTCCAGAAACTGGCAGTAGGACTGGGAGTTGAGCTTGACTCCATCCTCAACCCGAAAAGGCCCCACAAGCTCAACTTTGATGATACCAGCCCAAACCAGTACTCCACCTCCACCGTGCTGGCGTCTGAGTCGGACTGGAACTCTCTGCCCTTTACCAATCCAGCCACGGGCCCATCCATCTGACCCATCAAGACTCACTCTCATTTCATCAGTCCATAAAACCTTAGAAAAATCAGTCTTGAGATATTTCTTGGCCCAGTCTTGACGTTTCAGCTTGTGTGTCTTGTTCAGTGGTGGTCGTCTTTCAGCCTTTCTTACCTTGGCCATGTCTCTGAGTATTGCACACCTTGTGCTTTTGGGCACTCCAGTGATGTTGCAGCTCTGAAATATGGCCAAACTGGTGGCAAGTGGCATCTTGGCAGCTGCACGCTTGACTTTTCTCAGTTCATGGGCAGTTATTTTGCACCTTGGTTTTTCCACACGCTTCTTGCGACCCTGTTGACTATTTTGAATGAAACGCTTGATTGATGATCACGCTTCAGAAGCTTTGCAATTTTAAGAGTGCTGCATCCCTCTGCAAGATATCTCACTATTTTTGACTTTTCTGAGCCTGTCAAGTCCTTCTTTTGACCCATTTTGCCAAAGGAAAGGAAGTTGCCTAATAATTATGCACACCTGATATAGGGTGTTGATGTCATTAGACCACACCCCTTCTCATTACAGAGATGCACATCACCTAATATGCTTAATTGGTAGTAGGCTTTCGAGCCTATACAGCTTGGAGTAAGACAACATGCATAAAGAGGATGATGTGGTCAAAATACTCATTTGCCTAATAATTCTGCACTCCCTGTATACTGGGAGCACCAACCTAACCTATACTGGATGCCCCTATGCCTGTCTACCTATACTGGGGGCTCCTGCCTAGATAACCTATACTGGGACCACCTACCTAGCTAACCTATACTGGGTGCACCTCTGCCTGACTAACCTATTGTGGGGGGACCTACCTAGCCTATACTGGATGCACCTATGCCTGTCTACCTATCCTGGGGGCACCTACTCACCTAGCTAACCTATACTGGGTGCACCTATGCCTGACTAACCTATACCTGGGGCACCTATACCTGGCTACCTACCTACACTAAGGGTGTTTTTTCCCACTGCTATAGTATGTGGTGCAAGTTGTCGGGTGCTGTGCATCTTCTTTTGGGCTCTGGTATCCATTAACCAATTACTGACAAGCTGATGCATTACACATCCTATTAGAGCCTGTTAACGGCTCCAGGACGTTTTAATGCGTCGCTCGCTCCCGTCGCCACTGTACATGTGTGCGCACCTCCCCCGCCACCATAAATAGTTGCCTTAGGGACTTAGCTTTTATTTTATGAGGGTATATTACTATTACTTTACTACATAGGGGCTTGTAATTATGGATCAGACAAAAAAAAGACAGAAAAATTACACCTACTATATATTTCCCACCAATATATTGTGGGACATAATTGAAACGGTCTAATAATTGGGACAAATGGGCAAATACAATTTGTGGGTTTTATCCACAGGAGAATGTTTTATTTTGAAACTATAATGGCCAAAACCTGAGAAATAATGTTTTTTTCCCCATTTTTTTTATTTTTCTCTTTAAAATGCATTGAGAATAAAAGAAAATCTTAGCAAAATGTACTACCCACAGAAAGCCTAATTGGTGCCAAAAAAAAAAAAAGGTAAAGATCATTTTGTTCAGATAAATAGTAATAAGGTTATTGGTGAATAAAAGGGCGTAGCATTGACAGGTGAAAATTGCTCTTGTCCGTTAGGGTAAAAACCGCTATGGGGTGAAGTGGTTAACCTATTACTGCACAGGAAATTAAAATTATCAACTAGTGAGGTAAATTACTGACTTGTGCAGTGAATGCCTCAGGAAATGCCAAGAAATTGCAATTCACAAAGATTAAAGGATTGTTCACGCTGCAAGAGCTCTTTATTAGCTCTAGTGATTTGAAAACCTCTTGCTAATGCAATGCTCTGGGTGATTTTCACAAAGTGTACACACATCTAAAGGGATGCCAGGGATGCACTCCACAGGAAAAGCAATGGCCTTTTGTAGTGTGAGCTGTCAGGACAAATAGCAGCCACAGTGCTTTTCTTAGTCTCACTACAAAGGCTCCAGCAAGAGAAAGAGAGATTAGCTCAGCCTCTGCACTTTCACTTCCTCATTCTGCGATGGCGTCTGCTGATCTGAGCCAGGAGCTGGAGTGTCCCGTCTGTCTGAGCATTTATACCGATCCTGTAATCCTGAGATGTGGTCACAACTTCTGCCGGGTCTGTATTGATCGTGTGCTGGATACACAGGAGGGGTCTGGAGGTTATTCCTGTCCTGAATGTAGAGAGGGGTTTATGGAACGGCCGGCACTGCAGAGGAACATTGCTCTGAGGAAGATAGCAGAGAGTTTCCTGTCTACTCAGCCAGATCAGGAGGAGACCGGAGTCCTCTGCAGTAACTGTGTGGACTCTTCTGTGGTGGCTGTAAAATACTGTCTGCACTGTGAGGTTTATCTGTGTGATAATCACCTGAGAGTCCACAGCAAGGCACCAGAGCACGTCTTATGTGACCCCAACACTTCCCTGGAGAACAGGAAATGCTCCATCCATAAAAAGATTCTGGAGTATTACTGCACTGAGGATGCTGCCTGTATCTGTGTGTCCTGCAGGTTGAATGGAGAACATCGGGGACACCAGGTGGAGGTTCTGGGTGAGAAGAAGAAGCTGATAAATAACTTTCAAGAACTGAAAGCAGAGACAGAGAAGGCTGAGAAAAGAGTCCAGAGTCTGGAGGAGCGCAGGAGAAAAACACAAGAAAAAGCAGATGGTGAAACAGAGAGAGTCACTGCCCTGTTTAGAGACCTCAGAAGACGGCTGGACGGTCTGGAGAAGAGAGTCCTAAGTGACATCATTAGACAGGCACAGCGAGTGTCACAATCCTATAATGACATCATTCAGCAGCTGGAAATAAAGAAGGAGGAGCTGTCCAGGAAGATGCGTCACATTGAGGAGCTGTGTAACATGACTAATCCACTGACTGTCTTACAGGAATCAGACACAGGTGACTTGTGTGACACGGAGGACAGAGAGAGACATGATAAACAGCTTCATGATGGAGGTGATCTGGATGTGGCCGGCATCTCACACACATTACACACAGGACTATCTGAGATCATGTCTGGGGTAATTGTGCAGAAACATACAGACACACAGGCCTATCCACATTCTAGTACAGAGGACAAAGTTCCCATCACTGCTAAACTATCCAGGCCACACCCCCAACCCACCTCCACCGCACAACACACACAGCGCCAGGCTGGGGGGACAGATATTGGTGCTGCACAGAAAATATCAGGGCTTCTAGTGTATGCAGACATATTACTGGATGTAAACACATCTTCTAATAATCTACATATATCAACTGACAGGAGAACTGCATCCTGGGAAATCACAAGTCAGAAACACCAGAGAGATTTCAGTGGCCTCAGGTGTTGAGCAGCCAGAGATTCTCCTCAGGGCGACATTACTGGGAAGTGGATGTTGGGGGATCAGGTATGTGGAGAGTCGGGATGTGTTACCCCAGTATAGCCAGGACAGGAGAGACATCATGGATTGGAGATAATAACAAGTCCTGGTGTTTGAGGGAGTATGGTAATCAGTACTCAGTGAGACATGATAATAAAGAGATCCGGTTACAATATATAATCCTCAGTGATAGAGTCAGGATATGTCTGGATTATGAGGCCGGGCAGATCTCCTTTTATGCCCTGTGTGACCCAATCAGACACCTCCACACCTTCCAAGCCACCTTCACAGAGCCCCTCCATGCTGTGTTATGGGTAGTGGATGGCTGTATAAAGATATCTGGGGAGAATCAGGGGGTGTGAGAGGTCCGCCCACTGGTGACATCACAGGGAGACAATTGTGATTTAAAGGACCACTATCTCGAAAAAATGTAAAATACATGTAGACACATACAAACAAGAAGTGCATTTCTTCCAGGGTAAAGTGAGCCATAGATGACTTTTCTCCTATGTTGCTGTCACTTACAGTAGGTAGAAGAAATCTGAAAGAAATGACTGGTTTTGGGCTAGTCCATCTTAATGGAGGATTCTCAGCATGGCCATTATTGTTTGTAAAGACACTCCCTGAAAAGGATTTATGCAAAGATACAGGCTGGCCTCCCTGATTGCTGCACACTTTTTTGGCAGTTGGGAGGAGCAACCGCCATTCCCTAAGTGCTGTTGAAAATAAAATAAAAAAACCTCGAGACCCCTTCCTCATGGGAAGATGGGCTACTCCAAAACCTTGGTTCTGTCAGATTTCTACCACTTACTATACGTGACAGCAACATCGGAGAAAAGTAATTGATGGCTCATTTTACTTCGGAAGAAACATACTTCTTATTTGTATTAGTTTACTTGTATTTTAAATTTTAGGAGAGGTCCTTTAAAGTTTTTCTGAGATAAAATGAAAAAAATAATAATTCATACATACCTGGGGCTTCCTCCAGCCCCCTTCAGCCTGCTCGCTCCCTCGGTTCAGTCCTCCGCATCCTGGCTCTGCCATAAGGGCTCCTGATAATTTTGGCCAGTTGGCGCATGTGCAGTTTGGCTGCGCGCGCTCCCCTGTCTCACTCCTGCTCCGTTGTTCTGCGCCTGCTCAGTAGTACAGCACAGGTGCAGAAGGCTCCTAACGACGGCAGTGTGGCCTTGCCATACATGCACAGTAAGCCCCAACTGGCTGAAGTTACTGGGAGCCCTTATGGAAGATCCATGAGGCGGAGGACGGTGCCGAGGGAGCAATCAGAATGGAGGAGGCTGGAGGAAGCCCCTGGTATGTATTTGAAGACGAACAAGGAGGGCGCTATCGTGCATTAACCTTTTTTATTTTAAAACATAAAACCGCAGTGCACTTTATAGAATGTAACATTTGCAGGCATATAATACAATCAAGGATTTCCCTCCAGTGGATCCTCATCCCATCTTACCTCCTCCAGCCTGGCCCAGCAGATCTGGCGAAGGCGGAGATCACCGAAACACGTGATGACGCAATAACATGCTGACGCTGGATCCACCTCTCAGCTGGCTCCTCTCCTGGTAGATCTGAGTACAGCAAGTTACACCCATGCTGCTGGCCACAGCTGGAGGAGGAAGGGCGGGTCTCGGCACCACTGGAGAGAAATCCTCAATTTTACTACATGCCTGCAACTTTTACATTCTAGTAAGTGCACTATGGTTTTATGATTGAAAATAGAAAAGGTTATTACGTGATGGCGTAGTTATTGCACGGTGGTTAGCGCTCTCACCTTGCAGCGCTGGGTCCCCGGTTTGAATCCCAGCCAGGTCAACAACTGCAAGGAGTTTGTATGCTCTCCCTGTGTCTGTGTGGGTTTCCTCCGGGAACCCTGGTTTCCTCCCACATCCCAAAAACATGCTGATAAGTTAATTGTCTTCCCCCTAAATTGGCCCTAGACTACGATACACACACTGCATCATACATACATAGACATATGACTATGGTAGGGATTAGATTGTGAGCTCCTCGGAGGGACAGTAAAGTGCCAAGACGGCGCTGCGGAAGATGTCGGCGCTATATAAATACTAAATAATAATTTAAAAAAGTGTGTTCCTTGTTCTCCTCCTTAGATCCCCACCTCTGACCCACAGTATTGGAGCTGCACCAGTTGCTACCTCAGAAAATTGTTCCTGTTGGTCTGTTTGCACTGTAATGCAGGTATCTTACTGTACAGAGAATTGTAATTGGCTCATTGCCTGGCCAATAGTTACTAGCTGTCTATAAATCTCTATTTTTTTGTCCTAAACAATTGTACCATGGAGTTATTCCTTCTTCTCATCTCATACTAATTGCTTTATCAATCATAAATATAGGGAACTGAGATATAACAATTATCATATTTATTTATCAATTAGCACATTTCAAAAACACATAATTCATATCCACATAATTAAAACCAATTAAAACTCATAACCTATAGAACCAACCTACGCAGGATAGTTAATATAGATTCAGGTGCACCTATTTATACCGGTATATGCATATATATCTCTTCAGGCCCCTTTAAATCCTGTTCGGTTAGACTATATAACGTCATCCATTAGGGAAAGCAGTATCTTCAATCCACCCTGTATATTAATCTTTGAACAAGCCTCTTATCCATCTATGAGATACACCCCCATTACATGTAGCAAGCAGCTACAAAACCTTGCTCACCTTAGACTAGGGATGCTCGGATACCCCTTTTTATTATTCGAGTTTGGTCGAATTCGAATAGTAAATTATTCGAGGTCGGTCGAATATTCGAGTCGAATATTTTTTACTATTCGATTCGACCTCGAAATTCGAGCTCACTATTCGAGTCGGTATTCGAGCTCATTATTCGAGCTGACTATTCGAATTGGCCTTAAATAGCTTCCAACACTTGTTTTGGGGGTGAATGATGCAAGAAACATCTTTTTTTCCAAGTAACAACAGCAAGTGATTATGTGGGGATGTTCCTTTTAAAAAAAAAAAAAAGGTGGAAAGAGAAGTTGTGTCCAAAATTCTGTTCAGTAGTGTATATACTTCTTCTTCTTCTTCTTCTGTATCTTTTATATCTTCTTCTTCTTCTTCCTCTTCTTCTTCATCTTCTTCCTCTTCTTCTTCTATATCTTCTTCTTCTTCTTCTATATCTTCTTCTTCTTCTTCTTCTTCTTTATCTTCTTCTTCTTCTTTTTCTTCTATATCTTCTTCTTTATCTTCATCTTCTTCCTCTTCTTCTTCTATATCTTCTTCTTCTATATCTTCTTCTTCTATATCTTCTTCTTCTTCTTCTTCATCTTCATCTTCATCATCTTCATCTGTGAGGCTTGGTGGTGTATTCTCCACAGTCAGCATGCAACGCATGAGCTGGCGTGGAGGAGATACACACACTAGCACAAGGAAACAGGCTATCCCTAGTATAGTGGAGGGGAGGACTGACTCCAATAGGAGATTTGTGGCGCACAGAGCCGGTGCAGATCCGACAGCCACAAACAATACTTTTGCGATAACGTCTCAGCGCAAGGTAGCGCTGGGCGCATAAACCAGAACTGAGGAGATCAGGACAGGTAGACAGAATGAACGCTTGCTTAACTAGCCACTACTTAGTGACAGCAAGCGTCCACAATAACACAGACTGGAATGAGGCAGCCAATGCGTTGCGGCGATGGCGTGCCTCACAAAGACAGGACAGGATAGTCAGGAAATAGCAGGATCAAGATAGATGAACGTAACACAGATAAATATACAATAAGTATGATTTCCTAGCGTATTACAATTACAGCTATCAATGAAACTATTTGTAACGTCTGACTAACATATGTATATATCGGCAATGAACCGACATATGACATAAGCAGGAACGCTAACTAGGACTGGAGTAATACAGGGAACAGGACTCAGAAGGATTCGCTATCTCTTCGCAGAGATGAACACAATCCACAAACGGTAACAGGACAGGATTCAGAAGGATTCGTTATCTCTTCGCAGAGATGAACGCAATCCACAAACGGTAACAGGACAGGATTCAGAAGGATTCGTTATCTCCTCGCAGAGATGAACGCAATCCACGAACAGGACCAGGAGCAGGGTAACTACCTCAGCACGGGTGGTCACGGTACGCGCAACCTACCAAAACGTGCTGGAAAGCTGACTAACTGCACACAGGATATAAACAGTTCGTGTACGTATACATCAGCGACACTGATGTATCAACGTAACACAAATACAAGGAAAATAATAAACGTGCTGGTATGCATATATATGGGCAATGAACCAATATATGATGCAAAACCAGCAAAGTATCTTTAGAACAAGAAACACGATCGGGGCTGAAGCGACAGCAAGACTGGCTTACACTGAAGCTCTGAAAACCCAAGGAAACCCTGCAGGAAGCAGATCTTTATACTGAGGTCATCCAATGGGAGCAGACATGCAGATTCCCACACAGGTGAATGATAATCAGTCACAAGCTGACAGCAGGGAAAGACAGACAAAGCTATGCAGCTTGCATGGAAAGACATCAGAACTGCCTGAGCTGCAGCACTACTACTTCCAGCAACACCTGCTGCAGCAGCGATCATTACATCATCTTCATCTTTTTCTTCTTCTTCATCTTCTTCATCTTTTTCTTCTTCTTCTATATCTTCTTCTTCTTCTTCTTCTTCTATATCTTCTTCTTCTTCATCATCATCTTCTTCATCTTCATCTTCATCATCTTCTTCTTCTTCTTCTTCTTCTTCTTCTTCTTCTTCTTCTTCTTCTTCTTCTTCATCTTCATCTTCTTCTTCTTCATCTTCATCTTCTTCATCTTCTTCATCTTCTTCATCTTCTTCTTCTTCTTCTTCTTCATCTTCTTCTTCATCTTCTTCTTCTTCTTCATCTTCATCTTCATCTTCTTCTTCTTCTTCATCTTCTTCTTCTTTTTCTATATCTTCTTTTTCTATATCTTCTTTTTCTATATCTTCTTCTTCTTCTTTTTCTATATCTTCTTCTTCTTCTATATTGTCTTCTTCTTCTTCACTTATTTCTCTTCTATATTTTTTTTTTTAAAGAAATGCAGCTATTTTTGAGCGTAATAGCTGGTGGCGTATGGTGGAAGCGCCATTGTATGTGCTCCCTGGCAGTGGAAACACACAGACAGCAGGAGGTAAATTCAGCAAGAGCAGCAGCAGGAGGAGGATGATTGTGTGGCAGCAGGCAGTCAATGAGGCAGGCAGCGAGACATAATAGGCTATGGTACCTGGCGGTGGTACCAGGCCGTAAATACACAGCATGAGGTTCCAGACAGCGGTCGTGAAGCCCACATCGTGTCCAATACACAACTGGGACAACACAGTTTTCAACCCGGACACCTCAGAAAAACTAAACCTTTTTTATTTTTTAATGGTTTTTTTTTTTTTTACAGCAAATTTAACAAATAGCTATTGTTGGACGTAATAGCTGGTGGCAGAGTGGCAGCAGAAGGTAAAATCTGTGTACCCTGGCAGTGGGAAACACAGACAGCAGCAGCAGCAGGAGGAATGGAGGAGTAGTGTGAGTGTGGCAGCAGGTAGGTAGGCAGCGTGACATAATAGCCCTGGTACCTAGCGGTGATACCAGGGCTGTAAATAAACACAACAGGAGGTCCCAGACAGCGGTCGTGCAGCCCACATCGTGTCCAATACACAACTGGGACAACACAGTTTTCAACCCGGGCACCTCAGAAAAATTAAAACTTTTTTTTTTTTAATGGTTTACTTATTTTTTTATTTTTTTTTACAGCAAATTTAACAAATAGCTATTGTTGGACGTAATAGCTGGTGGCAGAGTGGCAGCAGAAGGTAAAATCTGTGTACCCTGGCAGTGGGAAACACAGACAGACAGACAGCAGCAGCAGCAGGAGGAATGGAGGAGTAGTGTGAGTGTGGCAGCAGGTAGGTAGGCAGCGTGACATAATAGCCCTGGTACCTAGCGGTGATACCAGGGCTGTAAATAAACACAACAGGAGGTCCCAGACAGCGGTCGTGCAGCCCACATCGTGTCCAATACACAACTGGGACAACACAGTTTTCAACCCGGGCACCTCAGAAAAATTAAAACTTTTTTTTTTTAATGGTTTACTTTTTTTTTTTTTACAGCAAATTTAACAAATAGCTATTGTTGGACGTAATAGCTGGTGGCAGAGTGGCAGCAGAAGGTAAAATCTGTGTACCCTGGCAGTGGGAAACACAGACAGACAGCAGAAGGGCAGTACACAGCAGCCCACTGTAGGTGTAAAATGTGTGGCTGCAGGCGACGTAATAGTCAAAGTGAACCAGGCTGGCTTAGTAGTGAGCAGGAGCCAGGAGGTGGTAAAGGGTGGGAAGGCATATTAACGATGGTTCCGGCAGCCAGTTCATGTCCCCCTCTCGCCGACAACAGGGGCCAGGAACTCGCCTTCCACCCACGCCTGGTTCATCTTGAGAAACGTCAGTCTGTCCACAGACTTGTGAGACAGACGTGAGCGTTTCTCGGTGACCACGCCACCAGCTGCACTGAAGCAGCGCTCGGACAGCACGCTGGAAGGGGGGCAGGACAGCACTTCCAGGGCGTACTGCGCCAGCTCGCTCCAGATCTCCAGGCGCTTGACCCAATACTCCATGGGATCAACAGGGGCATCGCTGTCAAGCCCGCTGTAGGACCCCATGTAGTCAGCCACCATGCGGGTCAGACGCTGGCTGTGACCGGAGGAGGATGCTGCTGCATGCACCTCCTCTCTAGTCACTGCTGGAGCCTCTACAGTCCTGTAGAGCTCGTTGCTGAGAGACAGCAGGTCTGTGGGGTGCTTGCTGCTGGATGCAGGCACCTGCTGCTGCCTCTGTGCTGGCTGGACAGTGGGGGTGGAAGGCTGGGGGAAGGCTTCCTCCAAGCGCTCAACAAGGGCCTGCTGCAAGCTCCTTATTTGTTGCGCTGGGTCTCCTCCTGCAGGAGGCAGGAACTGGCTCAACTTCCCCTTGAGGCGCGGGTCCAACATCATGCTGATCCAGATGTCCTCCCTCTGCTTCATCTGGATCACCCTGGGGTCCTTGCGCAGGCACGTCAGCATGTGCGCTGCCATTGGGAAGAGGCGGGCCACGTGTGCTGGCACATCGACGGCAGTGCTGTCCTCATCCTCCTCCTCTGCCGCCTCATCCTCTCTCCACCCCCGCACCAACTCAGCTGCACTGTGCTGATCCCCCTCATCAGCAACAAGGTCAGGGACCTCCACCAAGTCCTCCTCCTCCTCCCCCTCAGAGGTGGACTGTGCAGCTGCATGCCGCTCCTGCTGGGCCAAGGCTGCCGCTCCCTGTTCCAGCAAAGCATCGAGGGCCCTGTTCAGCAGACAAACCAGGGGCACCCACTCGCACACCATAGCATGGTCCCTGCTCACCATGTTGGTGGCCTGCAGAAAGGGAGCCAGCACTAAGCACACCTGCTGCATGTGCCCCCAGTCATCATCGGGGACGATGGACGGGATGTTGCTGGTCTTGTCCCTTTTCTGATTGGTGGACACAGTGGCCAGGGCAAGGTACTGGTTGACAGCGTGCTTCTGTTCAACCAGACGCTCCAACATCGCCAGGGTGGAGGTTCAGCGAGTTGGAACGTCAAGGATCAGCCGATGGCGTGGCAGCTGCAGCTCCTTTTGCACGTCTTACAGGCTCGCAGAGGCTGCAGGCGAGCGCCGGAAGTGACGCACAACATTCCTTGCCGTTTCCAGCAGTTCGCCCATCCCCTGGTAGGTGCGCAAGAACTTCTGCACCACCAGGTTCAGCACGTGGGCAAGACAGGGGATGTGGGTCAGGTTTCCCCTGTCGATTGCGGAAACCAGATTGGCCCCATTGTCGGCCACCACCTCTCCGACTCTGAGGCCTCTGGGGGTCAGCCAAATCCTCTCCTGCTCCTGGAGTTTGGCCAACACATGGGTTGCCGTCAGTTTGGTCTTCCCAAGGCTGACCAACTGCAGCAGCGCTTGGCAGTGGCGTGGCTTCACGCTGCTGCTGAGGCGGGGGGTTTGGCCAGGTGTGCCGGAGGATGGCAGAGCATCGGAGGAACCTGCTGCAGTTCCCCTGACCCTGCGGGGTGGCACCACCCACTGTGTTGCTGCTGCTGCTGTGCCCGCTGCTGCTCTTCCATCCTCATCCCCTTCCACCAAGCTGACCCAGTGGACAGTGAAGGACAGGTAGCGGCCTGTCCCGAAGCGGCTGCTCCAGGAGTCCATGGTGACGTGGACCCTTTCACCAACCGCGTGCTCCAGCCCTCGCTCCACATTGGCCATGACAAAGCGGTGCAGTGCAGGCATGACCTGGCGGGCGAAGAAGTGTCTGCTGGGGAGCTGCCAGTCTGGGGCTGCACAAGCAAGCAGCGCACGCATGTCGCTCCCCTCCTGCACGAGCGTGTACGGCAGGAGTTGGGAGCACATGGCCCGTGCCAGCAAGCCATTCAGCTGACGCACGCGACGGCTGCTGGGAGGCAGAGCCCTAACCACCCCCTGGAAGGACTCGCTCTAAAGGCTCTGGCGTCGCCTTTTGCTAGCACGGGAATCAGCAGAGACAGCAGAGGAGGCCACTGAGGACTGGCTGCCAGAACAGGCCTCAGTGTTGGTGGCAGGAGTTGCAGAGGGGGGAGGAGCAGTGCGTTTCTGCACTCCTTCTGGTGGTGCTGGAGGAGCAGGAGGGCGGGTGGCTGCTGTTGCTGCTGCTGAAGGCTGTGCAGTGATGGGTGTGGTGCCACTGCCAGCACCAGATGCCTTCAGCCTCTGGAACTCCTCATGCTGGTGGTAATGTTTAGCAGCAAGATGGTTGATGAGAGAGCTGGTGCTGAACTTTAGTGGGTCTGCACCTCTGCTCAACTTCCGCTGACAGTGGTTGCAAGTGGCGTACTTGCTGTAAACTGTGGGCATGGTGAAAAATTGCCAGATTGGTGACAAGAAAACCCCCCTACGGCCTGGAGCCGCTGCTGCCTGTCTCCCTGTGGTGGTGGTGGGGGGGGGGGCTTGGGTGCGGCTGGTGGTGGTACTGGCAGATGCTGCTGCTGAGCCTGAGACACCAGCAGGCTGTGGGACCTGCCTACTGCTGCTGCCAATGCTTGCAATGGTGCGCCTCCTTGCAAGGCCCACAAGCGCATCCTCCTCCTCCTCCTCAGAGCTGCTGATGATGACATCCCCAGGTGCTGGTGGTGGCGGCACCCAGTCTTTGTCTGTCACCACGTCATCATCATTATCATCATCATCCTCCGCCTCCTGAAACATGTCCTGCTGGGATGATGACCCCCAAACTCCTCTCCTGATGCATGGATGGGCTGCTTGACTGTCGCCACAGTCTTGCTGTCCAATCCCTCCTCCCCCAAAGTGCCCATCAGCATCTCCTCCACAAAATCGCCAACAACAGCAGACAATTGACTCATCATGCCTGGGGTCAAAAGACTGCTGAATGACAGATCGCCAACTGACGGTGAACTGGCCTCCTCCCCAGGCCCTGCTGGGTGGCTGCTGCGAACATGGGTGGTGGTGGTGGTGGTGAGGGTGGAGGCCTCGGATGCAGAGCTGATGGCGGGCTGCTCATCCGCCGTCATCAGTTGCACCACAGTGGCTGCATCCTTTTCCTCAATGGGACGTTTCCGACCCGGCTGGAGGAAAATAGGAGCAGGTACTACACGCTGCTGCTGCTGCTGTGTCTCTGCAGCGTGAGTTGCAGATGCTCCTGCTGGGCGCCCAAGGTGTCCACGGCCAGTGGCTATAGGCGGAATGTTAGCCACTGACGCAGCTGCTGCGGAACTGTGCATGGTGGCGTGGCTTGCCACAATGCTGCTCCCTCTCCTCCTGATTCCCTTGCTGCCCTTCCCCTTGCCCAAACCGCGCTGGCTGCCACTTCCAGACATCTTAGATGTTTTGGGCGTAAACAAAAAAGTTTTTTAAAAGGGCGGGTGAAAAAGTGGGGTACTTTAATGGAGTGGGTTGGTGGGTGAGGTGACACTAATCACTAAGTGATTAGATCGCTAAGTGATTACTAGTAAGGAACAAATACAAAATACAATAATCAGTAATCAGTAAGTGTGCACAATGAACAGTGAGTGAGTGTGTCCCCTAGTACACTAACTAGAAAATACAATAATCAGTAGTAATCAGATTCAGTAGAAGGCAATAGAGTGTGTGTACACTACAGACAGTGCACGCACACACACACGCAGGAGCTAGCCTATGAACAGTGACTGAGTGTCCCTAGTACAGTAAGTACAAGTAAATACAATAATCAGATTCAGTAGTAATCAGATGATTCAGTAGAAGGGAATACTGTGTACTGTGTACACTACAGACAGTGCACGCACACACACACACACGCAGGAGCTATGAACAGTAACAGTGAGTGTCCCTAGTACAGTAGTATAACTACAAAATACAATAATCAATCAGTAAGTAAAGGACAAGACAGGGTAGAAGACAGCAGAAACACTGGTATAGATGAGAAATAAACTAACAGAGGACAGGAGGACAGCTGCCCACACAGGCAAGGCCCTGAGGCCTAAAGCTATGTAACCTTGCCTGCAGCAGCAGCTGTCTCTATGTAACACACAAGCTACTAACTAAAATACAATCTCTATCTAGCTAACAACAATATAGGTGTATATAGCAGTTGTATGTGAGCAAAAACGCTAGGTGAATGACCACAATAGAGCACTTGCTAAGCCAAAGCACAAAGGAGCAGATCTCTCTCTGTACAAGTCTCAAACAAGGACGGAAAAACCGAACATGGCGGCCGCTATTTATAGGGTAGGGGCTGGCCAGGGTCCCCCTCTGTGATTGGCTGCCCTTAGAGGGCCTGGGAGCCCTCTGATTGGCTCTAAGGACATCAATCCGGGCTATGACGCTATTCGAGCTCGGTATTCGAGCTCGAATACCGCTGTTTGCTCGAATAGCTCGAATAGTGAATGGGCTATTCGAGTGAACTCGAATAGCCCATTCGAATAGCTGCAGCTATTTGAGCTCGGTATTCGAGCTCGAATAGCTGAAAAAGAACTCGAATATTCAAGCTACTCAAATATTCGAGCTCTGCTGAGCATCCCTGCCAGAGAGTTATTTTAACGGACGCCTGTCCCAAAAGGACGGGCAGTACGGACAAGGGAAATTTCAGGTCTTTATTACGGACTGCCCGTCCATAGACGGACGGTTGGCAAAATTGGTCTGTGTATCCATCTGCATATTTGTTGTCCATGTACTCTGAAGCAACAAATTACATTGTTTAAAAAAAGGATTTTTGTCTTTGTGAAGTGTGAGCTGTCAGGGTGACAAGAAGCCACAGTGTTTTTCTAAGGTCTGGAACCCACCAGCAGTATGTTACTAAGCCGTTATTAAAGAGAGTCTGAAGCGAGAATAAATCTCGCTTCAGACCTCATAGATAGCAGGGGCACGTGTGCCCCTGCTAAACCGCCGCTATCCCACGGCTTAACGGGGGTCCCTGATCCCCCAAATCCCCTCCGTAATGCGGGAGAGCGCTTCCTGGTTGGGGCAGGGCTGAACGCCGCAGCCCTGCCCCACGCGCGTCTGTCAGCGCGTATCTCCGCCTCTCCCCCGCCCCTCTCAGTCTTCCCTCACTGAGAGGGGCGGGGGAGAGGCGGCGATGCGCCGCTGACAGACGCGACTGGAGGCAGGGCTGCAGCCGTTAGCCCTGCCTCCAGGAGCGACCAAGTCTGCGACCAAGTGTCGCAATGGGGGTTTGGGGGTCAAGGGACCCCCGTTTAGCGGCGCTATTGCGGTGGTTTAGCAGGGGCACACGTGCCCCTGCTAACTATGAGCTCTGAAGAGAGATTTATACTCGCTTCAGAGTCTCTTTAAAGAGACACTGAAGCGAAAAAAAAACTATGATATTATGATTTATATGTGTAGTACAGCTAAGAAATAAAACATTAAGATTTTTTCGCTTCAGTGTCTCTTTAAGCCCTTGTGATTTGAAAACTGTTGCTAATGTAATGCTATGGGTTTGATCACACTAGAGCAGGGGTCTCAAACTCGCGGCCCGCGGGCCATTTGCGGCCCTTGATACAATATTTTGTGGCCCTCGCCGGCAAAAGCTTCTTTATAGTTCGCTCAGTGCTCCCAAGTAATCCGCCACATCCCCGCCGCTAAACAAGGGCTGCAGAGCCCCCAAATCGCCCGGGGGGCAATCCGCCAGCATTTCCTGGAAGAGGCAGAGCTTTCAGCTTCAGCTCTGACCCTCCTGATGTCAGTCGCCGCACGGATCGCCGCCTCTCCCCTCCCCTCTCTGTGAAGGAAGAGTGAGAGGGGCGGGCAGAGGCGGCGATGCGCCGCGATTGTGAAATTCCTTATGCGGCCCAGCCTCATCCTGACTTTGCCTCCTGCGGCCCCCCAGGTAAATTGAGTTTGAGACTCCTGCACTAGAGGGATGTGATTTTATAAAAATCCCCCATAGCATTAGCAAGAGATTTTCAAATCACAAGTGCTTAGAAAAGGCTGCTAGTGGGTTTGAGTTCTTAGGCCAGGCAGAAACCCACTAGGAGTGATTTCTAATCGCTAGTGATCTGAAAAAACTCTTACTAATGCAATTCTATAGGGGATTTTTATAAAATCACATCACACAAGTGGGAACACACCCATAGCATTACATTAGCAAGAGTTTAAAAATTGCAAAGCGCTCAGAAAAACGCTCCTAGTGAGTTTCTGGCCTCAGTCTGATTACAGAGACAGGATTAAAACAAAATAGAGAGAGAGAAAGAGATAAGCTCAGCCTCCACACCTGCACTTCCTCATTCTTCTGCTGCAGCGATGGCTTCTGCTGATCTGAGCCAGGAGCTGGAGTGTCCCGTCTGTCTGAACATTTATACCGATCCTGTAATCCTGAGATGTGGTCACAACTTCTGCCGGGGCTGTATTGATCGTGTGCTGGATACACAGGAGGGGTCTGGAGGCTATTCCTGTCCTGAATGTAGAGAGGAGTTTATGGAGCGGCCGACACTGCAGAGGAACATTGCCCTGAGGAAGATAGCAGAGAGTTTCCTGTCTACTCAGCCAGATCAGGAGGAGACCGGAGTCTGCTGCAGTAACTGTGTGGACTCTTCTGTGAAGGCTGTTAGATATTGTCTACACTGTGATGTTTCCTTGTGTGTTAAACATCTGAGAGTCCACAGCAAGGCACCAGAACACGTCTTATGTGACCCCAACACTTCCCTGGAGAACAGGAAATGCTCTGTACATAAGAAGATCCTGGAGTATTACTGCACTGAGGATGCTGCCTGTATCTGTGTGTCCTGCACTGTGATTGGGGGACATGTGGGACATAAGATGATGTCACTGGATGAGGCCTCTGAGGATAAGAAGAAGAAGCTGAGAAATGATCTACAGAAACTGATGGCAGAGACAGAGGAGGCTGAGAAAAGAGTCCAGAATATGGAGGAGCGCAGGAGAAAAGCACAAGAAAAAGCAGATGGTGAAACAGAGAGAGTCACTGCCCTGTTTAGAGACCTCAGAAGACGGCTGGACGATCTGGAGAAGAGAGTCCTAAGTGACATCATTAGACAGGCACAGCGAGTGTCACAATCCTATAATGACATCATTCAGCAGCTGGAAATAAAGAAGGAGGAGCTGTCCAGGAAGATGCGTCACATTGAGGAGCTGTGTAACATGACTGATCCACTGACTGTCTTACAGGAATCAGTCACAGGTGACTTGTGTGACACGGAGGACAGAGAGAGACATGATAAGCAGCTCCATGATGGAGGGGATCTGGATGTGGCCGGCATCTCACACACATTACACACAGGACTAGCTGATATCATGTCTGGGGTAATTGTGCAGAAACATACAGACACACAGGGCTATCCACATTCTAGTACAGAGGACAAAGTTCCCCTCACTGCTGAGCTATCTAGGCCACGCCCCCAACCTACCCCCACCGCACAACACATACAGGCCTATCCACATTCTAGTACAGAGGACAGAGTTCCCATCACTGCTAAACTATCCAGGCCACGCCTCCAACCCACCCCCACTGCACAACACACACAGAGCCAGGCTGGGGGGACAAATATTGAGGCTGTACAGCAAACATCAGGGCTGCCAGTGTATGCAGACATATTACTGGATGTAACCACAGCTGGTAATAATCTACATATATCAGGTGACAGGAAAACTGCATCCTGGGCAGGCAAATGCCAGAATCGTCCAGAAACACCAGAGAGATTTCAGTGTTCTCAGGTGTTGAGCAGCCGGAGATTCTCCTCAGGGCGACATTACTGGGAAGTGGATGTTGGGGGATCAGCATGGTGGAGAGTTGGGATGTGTTACCCCAGTATAGCCAGGAGAGGATGGCAGTCAGTGATTGGATATAATATCAAGTCCTGGTGTCTGTACAGGGGGTATAATCAGTACTCAGTGATACATGACAGGAAAGAGATCCAGTTACCTGACAAGATCCCCAGTAATAGAGTCAGGATAAGTCTGGATTATGAGGGCGGGCAGATCTCCTTTTATGCCCTGTGTGACCCGATCAGACACCTCCACACCTTCACTGCCGCCTTCACTGAGCCCCTCCATGCTGCATTATGGGTAGTGGATGGCTGTATGAAGATATCTAGCAGGGAACCAATGGATATGAGAGATCCGCCCACGGGTGACATCACAGGGAGAGAACTATGATTGGCTCTTTGTCTGGCCAATAGCTGCCTGTGTATTCCAGGGACAGTCTCCATATCAGAAATGTTGTCCCTGGATCTCAATTTTCTCTGTCCTGAACAATTATACCATGAAATCCTCCTTTCTTCTCACCTCATACTGATTGTTGTATCTTCTACTGATGGGAATCTATAACTCTGCACTAGCTTTGTTGTCACTGATGAGCAGCCAGTCATGTGATAAACAAACATAAAAGCAATTATTATTTTCTCTTTCTCTTATTTCATGTACTAAAAATAGGAAGAAATCATTATGAATATGTCATACTTACTGGCTGCATCCAGCAGGGGGAGGCTCATACACCTCATTATGTTTAGACAATCTTGTTTAGTAGCTGTATTCCTGCATTCAGCTTACAGCACACTGCAGGCTGACTCACACAGGAGAAACACAACCTTCTCTCCCCTTTAGTATAAATGGTGCCTGTTTGCATGCAGGGACTGCTGGGTTTTGATACTAGAAAACCCAGCCTCCTCTGTACATGGAGGGCTTTATTCACTAGAGCTGCCTGTTTACAAAAAAATGTTGTTTTTGGATCTGCTGATGAGTAACAGGGTCATTGCCATTCAATAAGCATTCTCCAGCTATCACTACAATCTGATATAACCCAGGTGATAATGATCACCAGCAAATAGCGGAGGATTCTGCCTTATACTCCATATTCTGTATAGAGAATCCATCTTTTATAGTGTTACTGGGATAAGTGTAATTCAAGTGTTTTAAAGAGAATCTGTACTCTCAAATTCTTACAATAAAAAGCATACCATTCTATTCGTTATGTTCTCCTGGGCCCCTCTTTGCCGTTTCCACAGCTCCCCACCGTGATCCTGGCTTTTAGTCGCCAGTTTTAGGCACTGTTTACAAACAAAAAACATGGCCGCTAACCAGGAAGTGATGTTTGTATATATCTCATGTTTTAGTATATTACAAGTTTTTATTACATAGAGAATTATCTGCACTCCAGTCTTGGATTCTCACAGTTCTCAGCATGAGACAGGCAGCTCCCTTCCCCCTCAGAGAGCTCTGTCTGTGAGTAGTAAACAAAGCACACACACAGAGCCTGGAGGGGGGCGTGTATAACTTCTCCCTATCACAGCAGACACAGCACATTCCTCCCTGGATGGACAAGGCTTGACAAAGAAAACAAGATTAGATATATTACAGAGACAGTGCAAATAGAAAAGGCTGCAGTTATCCAGACCACATTAGAACAGGAATAGGAACTTATAGGTTATAAGAAATAAGGCTGAAAAGTTTGTTACAGAGTCTCTTTAAAGAGTAACTGTCAGGCTGCAAAAGCTAATTTAAACCTCTATTCTCCTGTGTTAAACAGTTTAGAAGGAAGCCAAAAAGGCAATACTGAAGTTAAAAATCTCTCTTACTTTTGATGTGTGCTGAACAGCAAGGATGTTAGACTCAAGCTCTTAAAAGGACGAGAGGCCGCATACCATACTGCAAAGCATTCTGGGGCTGCTTGGGTCCTCCCCTTGCCTGCTAGTGAGAAAGTACAGGCTCATGTTACAACAGCCAGCACTGAAAAATCTCCAGGCAGAGTACACTGCAGGAGTCCGCTATTGTTCCTAGCCACATGGCTAATCAATATTCGCTGCACAGTAAAGTTTTCCATTACGGATCTTTTGTGTGAGTGGAATCATCAGGAAGCAGGGAGGACATGACGACACATTTGGCTTCATAGGAGACAGACAAACATGGAACCTGCCATGAGCTGTCAGGAGCATCATTCTCTGCAAATCTATATATATGTTACGGCCAGAACCCGAAGTTTGGCCAGAACTAGAAGTGGCCGGCCACTTCGGGTTCTGGCCGGCCAATGCGCGAACTGGCCGCTGCGCTGCGGCCAATGTGAGAAATGAAACAATTCCTGTAAGGTTTAATGTGATGTTGTGGCCGCAGCGCAGCGGGCAAAATGTATCACACATCTTTACTTTATTCAATGGCATTAAGCCGCCCGGCTTTTTCCTCTGCCTCTCTCTCCTCCCCCCCCGCCTCTCTCTCCCCTTCTCTTATGGGCACAGCCGGGCGGGGACACGCGTGTCCAGGAGAGTCGTTCGTCGCGGCAGGGGAATCCTGCCGTTCTTGCAGAGCGGGTGCTGGCAGAAGCAATGTCTGCAGCCTCCCCGCTCTGCTCTCCTGCCGCGAGGAACGACTCTCCTGGACACGCGTGTCCCCGCCCGGCTGTGCCCATAAGAGAAGGGGAGAGAGAGGCGGGGGGGGAGGAGAGAGAGGCAGAGGAAAAAGCCGGGCGGCTTAATGCCATTGAATAAAGTAAAGATGTGTGATACATTTTGCCCGCTGCGCTGCGGCCACAACATCACATTAACCTTACAGGAATTGTTTCATTTCTCACATTGGCCGCAGCGCAGCGGCCAGTTCGCGCATTGGCCGGCCAGAACCCGAAGTGGCCGGCCACTTCTAGTTCTGGCCAAACTTCGGGTTCTGGCCGTAACATATATAAAATCGGATGTGTGTGTGTGTCTCTGTGTGTGTGTGTGTGTGTGTGTGTGTGTGTGTGTGTGTGTGTGTGTGTGTGTGTGTGTGTGTGTGTGTGTGTGTGTGTGTGTGTGTGTGTGTGTGTGTGTGTGTGTGTGTGTGTGTGTGTGTGTGTGTGTGTGTGTGTGTGTGTGTGTGTGTGTGTGTGTGTGTGTGTGTGTGTGCCGCGATCACGCGAAAACGGCTTGACCGATTTGAATGAAACTTGGTACACAGATCCCTTACTACCTGGGATGATATGTTCTGGGGGTCTCGCGCCCCTCCCGCACACCTGGGCGGAGCTACAAACAGCAAATCAGATTCCACCCATTCAAGTCAATGAAAAAAATGTAAAAGGCTGCCATTCTCACAGTAATCAAGCCAGAGTCCCCACACATGGCACAGTTGGTCACTTGGTGACCGAGGTTACAAATCCAGGAAAAGTGGGCGGAGCATAAAACAGCCAATCAAATTTCAGCCGTTCATTTTAAATGGAAAAATGTAAACTGCAGCCATTCTTAGACTGTTAATCGCAGGGTTATCAAAACTTGGCACACTTGGTCACTGGGTGGATGTGATTAAGATTCAAGAAAATAGGTGGAGCCTACAACAGCCAATCAAAATTCACATATTGATTTTCAAAGGGAATATTTAAACTGCTGCTATTTTTACACTTTAATGGCAGAGGCTTAAAACTCGCTACAGTCAGTCATTGGGTGACTGGGGTCCAAATTCACTAAAGGGGCGGGGCCACATACAGCCAATCAGATTTCCTTGGTGGATAAACTGCTTCCATTCACACATTTTTGATGCCAGGAACCTGACAGCTCACAAACTTGGTCATTGAGTGACTGTGTGTCAAGGTTACAAAAAGTGGGCGGAGCCAAAACAACTTTTACTGGGAAAATATAAACTGCAGCCATTCTTACACCGTTAATGGCAGGGTTCTCAAACTTTGCACAGTTGTTCATTGGGTGACAGATTAAGATTTTGGAAGGTGGGTGGAGCCTACAACAGCCAATAAAAATTCACCTTTTGATTTTCAAAGGGAATATTTCATCTGCTACCATTCTCTTATACTGTTAATAGCAGATGCCTCAAACCTGGTACAGTTGGTCACTGGGTGACTAGGGTCCAAATTCAGGAAGGGGGCGGAGCCACAAACAGCCAGATTTGTTTATTTTTCAATGGGAATATACAAAGTATTGACCCCAAAGCTGATACACTTGATAATTGAGTGACTGTATGTCAAGGTTAGAAAAAGTGGGCGGTGCCAAGAACTTCATTTTTTACATTGCAGGGTTCCCAAACTTTACACAACTGGCCACTGGGTGACTGGGATGAATATTCAGAAATGTGGGTGGAGCCTAAAACAGCCAATCAAAATGTACCTATTGATTTTCAAGGGGAATATTCACATTGCTACCATTCTTACACTGTTAGTGGCAGAGGCCTCAAACCTGATACAGTCAGTCATTGGGTGACTGGGGTCCAAAATCACTAAAGAGGGTGGAGCCACAAACAGCCAATCAGATTTGTTAGATTGATTTCAGCCATTCTGTTATTGGCAGGGTTCTCAAACGTGACACAGTTGGCCACTGGGTGACTGCGACTAATATTCAGAAAAGTGGGTGGAGCCTACAGCAGCCAATCAAAATTCACCTTTTGATTTTCAAGGGGAATATTTACATGGCTGCCATTCATGCACTCTTAATGGCAGAGGCCTAACATCTGCTACAGTCAGTCACGGCGAGACTGGGGTTTAATTCTAAAGGGAGCGGGCGAAAAACAGCCAATCAGATTTGTTTAATTTAAATGGTAAAATGCAACTTATTGATGCCAAAACCCCAAAGCTCATAAACTTGGTCATTAAGTGACTGTATGTCAACATTAGAAATAGTGGGCGGAGCCAAAAACAACTAACTTTTTACATGGGAAATGTAAACTGCAGCTTTTCTTACACTGTTAATGGCAGGGTTCTCAAACTTCACACAGTTGGTCACTGGGTGACTAGGATTAATATTAGGAAAAGTAGGTGGAGCCTACAAGAGCCAATCAACATTCACCTATTGATTTTCAAGGGGAATATTGAAACTGCAGCCATTCTCACACTGTTAATAGCAGAGGCCTCAAACCTGCTACAGTCGGCCGTTAAGTGTTTGGGGTTCAAATTCAGTAAAGGGGTGGAGCCGAAAACAGCCAGATTTCTTTTCTGGATAAACTGCTTCCATTAGCACAATTTTGATGCCAGGAACCCAAAAGCTCACAAACTTGGTCACTGAGTAGTGACTGTGTGTCAAGGTTACAAAAAGTGGGTGGAGTTAAAAACAGATTTTTCTGGGAAATTGTAAACTGCAGCCCTTCTTCACTGTTAATGGCAGGGTTCTCAAACTTACCATAGCTGGTTACTGGGTGACTGGGATTAATATTCAGAAAAGTGGGTGGAGCCTAAAAATGCCAATCAAAAATCACATGTCACTTTTCAAGGAGAATATTAAAATTTCTGCCATTCTTGCACTGTTATGCTGGGAATACACGATGCGTTTTTGCGTTCGTTTTTGCCGTCGTTTTCGCTTTCGTTCGATTCTACTCTCGATTCACTGCTCGATTCTCCTCTCGATTCCTTATCTTTTCTTATCAATTACATTCACTTGAATGAGGAGAATCGAAACGAAAGTAGAATCAACCAGATCCAACAGGTTGGAATTTATCTATCGAACCCATCTATCTAAAGTAAAAACTTAACGTGTATTCCCAGCATAAATGGCACAAGCCTCAAACCTGGTACAGTTGGTCATTGGGTCACTGAAGTTCAAATTCAGAAAAGGGGACAGAGCCACAAACAGTGAATCAGATTTGTTTCATTTCATGGGAAAATACAAATTATTGATGCCAAGGACCCCAAAACTCACAAACTTGGGCATTGAGTAGTGACTTTGTGTCCAGGTTACAAAAAGTCGGCAGAGCCAAAAACAAATTTCACTGGGAAAGTGTAAACTGCAGCCCTTCTTACACTGTTTATTTCAGGGTTCCCAATCTTTGCCCAGATGGTCACTGAGTGACTGAGATTAATATTCAGGGAAGTGGGTGGAGCCTATAATAGCCAATCAAAATTCACCTGTTGATTTTCAAGTGCAATATGTAAATTGCTGCCATTTTTACACTGTTAATAGCAGATGCCTCAAACCTGCTACAGTTGGTCATTGGGTGACTGGGGTTCAAATGCTGGAGAGGGGTGGAGCCACAAACAGCCTATCTGATTTATTTAATTTCTATGGGAATATACAAATTATTGATGCTAAGGGCCCAAAAGCTCACAAACTTGGTCATTGAGTGTTTGTGTGTTAGGGTTAGAAAGTGGCCGGAGCCAACACAAGTCAAATACATACCCGGGCAACGCCGGGTCATCAGTGGGTGGAGACAAATACAAATGTCATTGGGAAAATGTAAAGTGTAGCCATTCCGTTAATGGCAGGGTTTTTAAACTTTGCACAGTTGGTCACTGGATGACTGGGATTAATATCTAGAAAAGTGGGTGGAGCCTACAAAAGTGAATCAAACTTCACCTGTTACTTTTCAAGGGGAATATTGAATTGCTACCATTCTTGAACTGTTAATGGCACAGGCCTCAAACCTGGTACAGTTGGTTATTGGGTGACTGGGGTTCAAATTCAGAAAAGGGTGTGGAGCCACACACAGCCATCAGATTTGTTTCATTTCAATGCAGAATATTGATACCAAAGACCACAAAGCTCACAAACTTGGTCAGTGAGTAATTGTGTGTTAGGGTTAGAAAAAGTAGGCGGAGCCGACACCAGCCAAATACATACCTGGGCAACGCCGGGCAATCAGCTAGTACTATATAAAAATTCTGTGAAATCCAAACGTGGACAGTGAAATGCATATGTAATGTAAGTACAGCCAATATTTAGCTTCTGATATATGTGTTGTTTTTCTCTGAGACCTTATACCTAACAGCTCCTCTTTAAAGCGAAGCTCTAAAAAACATAACAATACTCTCAGGGGCGAAACAATTGCCCCTGCAAGGGATGCAGCTACAGGGGGGTAAAGATTGGGGGGGGGCAAGGCTGGTGGGGCAGGAGGGGGGCAACCACAGAACCACATTAACAGCGGCACAATAATGGGGGCACAATGAGGGGGGCACTATAATGGAGACACAAAAAGGGGGTAGGGACTATAGTTGGATCAGTACAATGGGGGGAGGGGCGCTATGAAGGGATAATGATAAGGGAAGAACTATAACAGGAACACTGTAATGAATGCACTGTGAGTTCACTACTGGAGGGCACCATGAGAGTGACACTACAAGTGTTACATTACAAATTCATTTTTAAACCACTCCCCATATACATTTCCAAATATCCTCTTGACTTGCTTAATAAGGAGAGGCCTCAACATTCCTGCATCAAAGGACAACTAAATCTCCAGTGCTAAGAATTTGGTCTTACAACCCAAAACAGCTCAGCTGAAGGAGCTAACAGCAGACTTGGAGTGCAAGGTCGCTGCTCCTCTCGGCATCTTCCTGCTGCTCAGACAGGGGGATGTACCAAAGACAAACTTATTGGAGTGTAGCCCTGTCCTCCTGGTTCAGTGATGCTTCGCCTATGCTGATTTCTCTGCCTAGGCTGGCTCCGCCTTTGCCCAGGGGATGCAGAATCCCCCCCCCCCCCCCCCAAGCATTCTTTCTGGGAGGAGTGGTATATTTTTGTACTGGCTTTAGAACTCTTAGTAAGCAAACATTCCGCAGAGCTGCACCTGGCAGGACTAAAGATGTCACCACCTGTGATACGTTTCAGAATGTAAATCAAGGCAAGGAAAGATTTAACAATGGGCAGACACTGGCTAAATAATTTAAAAATGAATATTGAAAAAAAATAAAAAAAAAATAAAAATAAACTGTATTCATTAAGTTATTTTCACTACAACTCCTCTTTAAAAGAAACAGTGCAAGCTTTTGGCTAATAAGCCTTCTTAAAGGGAACCGACACTGAGAGGGATATGGATGTTTCCTTTTAAACAATACCAGTTGCCTGGCAGCTCTGCTGATCTCTTTGACTGAAGCAGTGGCTGAATCACACACCTGAAACAAGCATGCAGCTAATCCAGTCTGACTTCAGTCAGAGCACCTGATCTGCTGCATGCTTGTTGAGGGGCTGTGGTTGAAAGTATTAGAGACACAGGATCAGCAGGAGAGTCAGGCAACTGGGATTATTTTAAAAGGAAAAATCCATATCCTTCTCAGTTTAGGTTCCCTTTAAAGAGACTCTGTAACATTCAAAAGATCCCCTGGGGGGTACTCACCTCGGGTGGGGGAAGCCTCCGGATCCTAATGAGGCTTCCCACGCCGTCCTCTGTCCCACGGGGGTCTCTCCGCAGCCCTCCGAACAGCCGGCGACTGTGCCGACTGTCATTTCAATATTTACCTTTGCTGGCTCCAGCGGGGGCGCTGTGGCGGCTTTCCATTCCGAACTACACGGAAATACCCGATCTCATTCGGGTCCGCTCTACTGCGCAGGCGCAGGAAACTTGCGCCTGCGCAGTAGAGCGGACCCGACGGCGATCGGGTATTTCCGTGTAGTTCGGAGCCGACAGCCGTCAGAGCGCCTGCGCAGGAGCCAGGAAGGTAAATAATGACGTCACCGCTGCCCGGACTCCACGGAGGGCTGCAGCGAGACCCCTGACGGATGGAGGACGGCGTGGGAAGCCTCATTAGGATCCAGGGCTTCCCCCACCCGAGGTGAGTACCCCCCAGGGGATCTTTTTATGTTACAGTTCCTCTTTAAAGAGAACCAGAGAGGAAGCACCCTCATGTATTTTATTACATTTATCAGTGGGAACATGACAGTAAACACCTACCCTGCTTTTAGTTTCATTCTTATCTGCTTAATTAGTCTATTAGCAGCTGTGATAAGAATCCACGACTGGCTCAGTCTAGGTTTGACCTGGAATCATTATAGCTGAGTCACTCTTCTGTGGAGTCTTTTCAAGCCCAAGCCTGCCCCCTCCTGGCTTAGATTTCCTGCTTTGCATACTGAGAGCTGTGATGACATAGGAGGGGCTGCTGCTGCTGAGAGAGAAGCTCTTTGGCTGCAATATGATCCCTGTGTGCTCTGTAGGGTAAAACACAAAAACAAAACCGGGAGCCCCCAATAGTGTATTACTGAGATAATTGGATTAATATATAATACGTAATCAGAGATATACTCACAAACATGGGTTGCCGGATATCAGGCAACCACTTATAGTGCGGATGGGGATATTAGGCCTGTCCCCACTCAGGCCAAGAAGTCGCTCTCTGTGGTAGAAAAGAAAGGGTGTTTGCACCCATCCACCAGGTGGATAATCGTATGCAAGAAATTACAGAGGCGCCAGCAGAATAAAATATGATCAATTTTAAAACAACAATAAAATCCGGGGGGTAAGGGTGGACTTACCTCCCTCGGAACCAAAAACACAACCACTGTAGAAAGTGTAGATAAAATTTAATCTGTACTCCAGAATAACAATTGCAACGCGTTTCGCGGGTCTCAAGCCCGCTTCCTCAGGCAAAACACAAAAAACGGGAGCAGCTGCAATAACACAAATATATACATAAAAATAGAAGCATAAAAATAAAAATAAAAGCATAAAAACATGTGCAATTTACATATCATCTTGATATCTAAAAATTATCAAGAAGGCCACCCAGGACCTCAACGATCATCAAAAAAGATTGGGAGTATTCAATCTATTGTTCACCACAATGTTTGTTAATCCTCTAGTGGTGTGTACTTTATATTATACATTCTTTCTCCATATGCATGCTATCAATGAACAATGAACGCTCCTTCTCCTTATGTGTGCTATCAATGAACAAGGATATCCCATATCTTACTATATCAGATCACCACGTTTGTCTATCTGTCTATTAGTTACCGGTGTAAGACTATCGTGTATCATGAACACGGTGCAATAATGTCTCATGATGGTACTCACCTCAGAAGTTGTGCACACACAGCGCAGCGCCTCTGTGGCGAGCGGGCGCTGCACTAGCTACTGATATACTACATGATTGCTATGATCGTGCCCAGCCGGAGGGTGTTTCCTGTTGGGGGCGTGGTGTATGCAAAAATCCGCTCTTCAACAGGCTAATGGGAGCCCCGCACTAGGCGGAAGTGTGTTTACTATGGGCGGAAGTGCTCCGGCCGCCATTTTGGATAAGGGCATAGTCAAAACGAGGGGTGGACTTGCTCACTATGACCACGTACAGCTGGGGGGGGGGGGCGCGTCATCTAGGGGCACCGCCACAAGAGCTGCCATGATGGATGTGGGCTTCCCTGTGTAACAGGGAAAGAAAGGGGAGGGGAATAGCCGATTATCTACCAGACCTCATTGGTCAATGCAACTTATTTTATAGGGTGTATGAAATATAGCCTATATTAATCATAGCAGCGACGGAGTCACTACAGGCTACACCTAAAAGCAAGTTATGGTGGGAGCGTGTATAGCGCTCTTGCACTGTACAAATTCTGGTAGCAAGGGACAAGCAAAGCAGCCCTCATAATTGACATAAGGAGGATGTGTCAGAGGCAGATCAATTACCTGCCCATACCCGTGTACTCCATCTGTGGGGACATACATATTCAGACAAAAATCGTTTATCAACAATAACAATAATCAACAATAATAAAAAGTGTTATAGTAATCTGTTGATTGCACAATCAATAATATGAATACTAATAAAACATAACAATACATACAAACAACAATAAATGAAAGTAATTTAAAAAGGAGAGCAACTGTGGCTATATCTCTCATCTTTATGTGATTGTATAATATTATTCTGGATGTGTATATATATATACATATACATATATATATGTGTATACAAACACATACATATATATATTCATAATAATTGCTATGGGGGCTGGTGTGGATATTGGCTCCATTTTTATCGCTTATGGGGCACTATATACTTCACATACGCTTCGTGAGAGTAGGGAAGGGGGGGAAAGGAAGGGGGGAAGGGAGAGGGAGGGAGGGGGGGAGAAGGGGGAGGATTAACTCCCTTCTGACCAATGAGTGAAGGAAAACACTAGAACGGTTTCTCTAATTGTTCATTTAGTCCTACTGGAACTAATGTTTTTAAGGTTTGTATCCAGAAGATCTCCTTATTTTTCAGTATCTGGACAGCATTGGCACCCATCGGGTTTATGGCTTCTATTGCCATAAAAGACACTTCCACTGGGTTCCTGTTGTGGACAGTGTCAAAATGTCGAGAAAGACTGTGGTTTGGGAATCCTTTTTCAATATTGCGTCTATGTTGTCCAATTCTGTCCCGCCATAGTTGCGTTGTGCGGCCCACATACTGTAGACCGCACGGGCAGGACGCCACATAGATTACAAATCTAGTTTCACAATTGATGTATTTTTGTATAGGGTAGGAGTTGTTATTACTGAATGCTGTGATGCAATTAGAGCTGACAATAGAACTGCAGGCCAGACATCGTGTCTTTTGGCATGTATAACAGCCTGCTGGTTGTGTGGACGTGGGTATTTTTGTTTTGAGTTTGCTTGGGGCTAAGAGATTACGTAGATTTGGTGCCCTACGGTACGTCATGATTGGTCTAGTTGGAATAGATTCACGTAAAAACGGATCTTGTCTTAGAATCTCCCACCTGTTGGTGAGTATATCTTTTAGGGCCCTGTGTTGTGCACTGTATCTCGTGATGAATCTAAGCGTATTGTCGGATTCTGTGTGTGCACTATCCGTTTTGGTAGTTGTACCTTGTGCACGTTTTGCTCTGGCTCTGGCATTCTGTATGAGTTTTTTTGGGTATTTACGTTCTTGAAATTTCTTAACCAGGATGTTGGATTGTGTATTGTAATCCTTAATGTCTGTACAATTTCTGTAAACACGCTGGAATTGGTTGTATGGGGTGTTTAGAGTCCAGGGCTTATGATGGAAGCTCTTAAAGTGGATATAATTGTTGGAGTCGACAGTCTTAAAAAATGTTTTAGTTTTTATCTGTCCATATTCATGAAACAGGACCAAATCCAGAAAGTTCATGGATACATTACTATGTTGTGATGTGAAAGAGAGGCCTACTCTGTTGGAGTTGAGGTAATTAAGAAAATGCGGTATGCGCAGTGGGTCACCCTTCCAAATGAATACCAGGTCATCTATATAGCGTTTGTAGAGCACTATATGTTCCCAAAAGGGGTTGTTGTGATGGATATATAAATTTTCAAAAAATCCCATGGCCAGATTGGCATAACTGGGTGCGAAGCTGCTGCCCATGGCTGTACCCCCCACCTGACGGTAGATGGTATCCATGAAGGAAAAATAGTTGTGTGTTAAAATAAATTCCACACATTGGGTAAGGAATGTCTTTTGGATCTGCGGCATGTTAGTATCAGAATTAAGATAAAACTGTACTGCTTCAACCCCAAAGGCATGAGGGATGTTAGTATATAAGGCTGACACGTCACATGTCAGCCAAGTGTACACACTTCCGCCTAGTGCGGGGCTCCCATTAGCCTGTTGAAGAGCGGATTTTTGCATACACCACGCCCCCAACAGGAAACACCCTCCGGCTGGGCACGATCATAGCAATCATGTAGTATATCAGTAGCTAGTGCAGCGCCCGCTCGCCACAGAGGCGCTGCGCTGTGTGTGCACAACTTCTGAGGTGAGTACCATCATGAGACATTATTGCACCGTGTTCATGATACACGATAGTCTTACACCGGTAACTAATAGACAGATAGACAAACGTGGTGATCTGATATAGTAAGATATGGGATATCCTTGTTCATTGATAGCACACATAAGGAGAAGGAGCGTTCATTGTTCATTGATAGCATGCATATGGAGAAAGAATGTATAATATAAAGCACACACCACTAGAGGATTAACAAACATTGTGGTGAACAATAGATTGAATACTCCCAATCTTTTTTGATGATCGTTGAGGTCCTGGGTGGCCTTCTTGATAATTTTTAGATATCAAGATGATATGTAAATTGCACATGTTTTTATGCTTTTATTTTTATTTTTATGCTTCTATTTTTATGTATATATTTGTGTTATTGCAGCTGCTCCCGTTTTTTGTGTTTTGCCTGAGGAAGCGGGCTTGAGACCCGCGAAACGCGTTGCAATTGTTATTCTGGAGTACAGATTAAATTTTATCTACACTTTCTACAGTGGTTGTGTTTTTGGTTCCGAGGGAGGTAAGTCCACCCTTACCCCCCGGATTTTATTGTTGTTTTAAAATTGATCATATTTTATTCTGCTGGCGCCTCTGTAATTTCTTGCATACGATTATCCACCTGGTGGATGGGTGCAAACACCCTTTCTTTTCTACCACAGAGAGCGACTTCTTGGCCTGAGTGGGGACAGGCCTAATATCCCCATCCGCACTATAAGTGGTTGCCTGATATCCGGCAACCCATGTTTGTGAGTATATCTCTGATTACGTATTATATATTAATCCAATTATCTCAGTAATACACTATTGGGGGCTCCCGGTTTTGTTTTTGTGTTTTACCCTACATATCTACTCGTGGAACTCTCCATTGAGCGACCGGTGGTAGACCCTAACTGACGAAAATGAATTTTATCGAGCGTCGGAATACCCATAGAATCGACCTTTTGTCTGCATTCAAGAGGCCAATAGTGTCAAGTACACCTGATCAGACACAGAAAGAGGATAATACTAACAATGAGATCCAAATAGATCTAAAACCCATATTTCAAAAGCTGGAAAATGCGTTAAAAGATGAATTCTTCAATCAAGCAGACATCTCAATGCAACAAGCATACATAGATGAAAAAATATCCCCAGACGGTATCAGAATAAAGACCCTTTCAGCCTTCCCGAAGGATACCGGTTTTACGGAGGACTGGTATGAATATCTAGAGACTTGCACACAGGGGATGATGCATAGGCTTATAAACAAACGTACTACACTTATTGAAGAAATACAACCCAAGATAACCGAATATAGAAATGCTCTAGCACCCTATACTAACAACATTAAATACCATACCTTTATGTCTGGACTCATTTCCAGAGTAAAAAAATTTGAACAAGAGACCATTGATAAAAAATTAAATAAGCTCAATAGAGATAGATTGGCATACGCCGAGCATAGGGAACGGGAACGGAAACCCAAATTCCTACCCACACACCCACCCCCTCCCCCACCGCCCACGGGACCCCAACTGGTAGATAAGACTCATCCTGGTTTCACAGCAAGCATTCCTAAATTGATGAATTTAAATATTCCTCCACCACCTTTCCTATATCCCAACTTTCCCCCACCCCCGTTTCCAACACCCAACTTTGATCCAAAAGACCAAATAGGGAGAGTCAATCACATACCAACAGAACATGAATCCATAAAAAATATCACCCCCAAAGTCCATACTCCAATGCCCACAAACTCAGAAAAATTTATCTTTTCCAAGCTACCACCACCCAAAAACCTTTTTTCTGTCGGCCTTAGAACACCAGATAATCCAATACGGATAACACATCCGATCACAAAGAAAATTGACCAGCACAAAACTAAGAAAAATAGCTCACAGCCAAAAACAGGAGGCAGTACCATAGTAGGCCTGCTTAAAACACCAAAATGTAATTTTGCAAAAGGACCTCCACCACCAACCTTGTTTAGACACATTACCAATCTGCCAGTGAAAGTCACTGATCTGCTAGTAGTCACGCCCACTGGGTCTTTGTCTAGTACGCAGACCCAATCTAACACGAGTGAAAATATTACACTAGAAAAGTCAGATCTGGTGAAAACCATTAATGTAGAGTCCAACAGTAGGATCTTTGAGGACCCAACATGCTCTCCGAATAGCAACGTCATTATCCCTCCCCTTCTTACAAGTGATCCCATTGGTAGTCCGGGGAAGACCTCTCTTAGTCAATTAAGTACCTATGGATCACAGGAATCCCACACAATATCCTCCTCTCCAGGACCACATGGTACCAGAAGAGAAGAAGATACTACACTTATTCACACAGGCCTCCTTGATATCACCAGTGATCAATCGGAGTCTTTTTTAGAGTTACCCACTACCTTCAGCAATCACCCACCAGATCCGCTTCACCAACAATTACCCAGTCCAAAGGCATCCAAGATCATACTTCAACCCAAGACCGTTCGAAAGAGACCACTTTCAAACATCGTAAACGGGGATCTAGAGGGAAAGGGGGAAAAAAGGAACAGAATATAAGGGGCACCATAGAGGGACAGACCAAATCTATTTTTAATCTTTCAGATCATATATTAAAACAGAACGAAATCCAGGTACTCAACCGAGGCCTGTCATTTTGTCCAACCAATACCACCCAACTCAGTGAATTGTTTACAGATCTAAACTCTTTTGTCCGAAAGTTAACACTCAAGAGACATTTTGCTCTGAAACAAATAGAAAAAACCCAAAAACCCATTTTTTCCCAGGAAGCATCTGATACTCTGGTCACAGTTAATGAACAAGAAATGGAATTAGAAAAGTGCATAACCACATCACTTAAGGGACGGTCCAGATTTTACCCTACAGGCTCTAAGGGTAATTTCATAGAGACATTTTACGCCATGGTATTGGAGGATGTCCAGGCACTCTGTCAAGAGTCCAGTGACTACCCCTCCAACCTTACTCAAGCGGAAAAAACAGCATTAAATCAGTTAAAAAAGAATCCAAATCTTATCATAAAACCTGCGGATAAAGGGGGAGGCATAGTTATCCTGAATAAACAGGATTATGTCCAGGAATCGCTCCGCCTTCTAGGTGATTTGAATAGTTATGAAATACTCAAGGAAGACCCTACACGTACTTACCATAATCTGTTAAAAACTTTCATCAATAAGGCCCATATGGAGGGATTGATTACAAAAGGGGAACGCAGTTTCATTATCATTGAAAACCCTTCTGTTCCATATTTCTATCAATTACCCAAAATCCACAAATGTTTGCAAAAGCCCCCCGGCAGACCGATAATCTCGGGTATTGACTCTGTAACTTGCAACTTGTCCAGATTTGTGGACCGTCACCTACAAAAACATGTTCAAGGTTTGGAGTCATACACCAAGGATTCCAAACACTTGATTGACATGCTGAAAGATTATGAGTGGAGTCCGGAATACACTTGGCTGACATGTGACGTGTCAGCCTTATATACTAACATCCCTCATGCCTTTGGGGTTGAAGCAGTACAGTTTTATCTTAATTCTGATACTAACATGCCGCAGATCCAAAAGACATTCCTTACCCAATGTGTGGAATTTATTTTAACACACAACTATTTTTCCTTCATGGATACCATCTACCGTCAGGTGGGGGGTACAGCCATGGGCAGCAGCTTCGCACCCAGTTATGCCAATCTGGCCATGGGATTTTTTGAAAATTTATATATCCATCACAACAACCCCTTTTGGGAACATATAGTGCTCTACAAACGCTATATAGATGACCTGGTATTCATTTGGAAGGGTGACCCACTGCGCATACCGCATTTTCTTAATTACCTCAACTCCAACAGAGTAGGCCTCTCTTTCACATCACAACATAGTAATGTATCCATGAACTTTCTGGATTTGGTCCTGTTTCATGAATATGGACAGATAAAAACTAAAACATTTTTTAAGACTGTCGACTCCAACAATTATATCCACTTTAAGAGCTTCCATCATAAGCCCTGGACTCTAAACACCCCATACAACCAATTCCAGCGTGTTTACAGAAATTGTACAGACATTAAGGATTACAATACACAATCCAACATCCTGGTTAAGAAATTTCAAGAACGTAAATACCCAAAAAAACTCATACAGAATGCCAGAGCCAGAGCAAAACGTGCACAAGGTACAACTACCAAAACGGATAGTGCACACACAGAATCCGACAATACGCTTAGATTCATCACGAGATACAGTGCACAACACAGGGCCCTAAAAGATATACTCACCAACAGGTGGGAGATTCTAAGACAAGATCCGTTTTTACGTGAATCTATTCCAACTAGACCAATCATGACGTACCGTAGGGCACCAAATCTACGTAATCTCTTAGCCCCAAGCAAACTCAAAACAAAAATACCCACGTCCACACAACCAGCAGGCTGTTATACATGCCAAAAGACACGATGTCTGGCCTGCAGTTCTATTGTCAGCTCTAATTGCATCACAGCATTCAGTAATAACAACTCCTACCCTATACAAAAATACATCAATTGTGAAACTAGATTTGTAATCTATGTGGCGTCCTGCCCGTGCGGTCTACAGTATGTGGGCCGCACAACGCAACTATGGCGGGACAGAATTGGACAACATAGACGCAATATTGAAAAAGGATTCCCAAACCACAGTCTTTCTCGACATTTTGACACTGTCCACAACAGGAACCCAGTGGAAGTGTCTTTTATGGCAATAGAAGCCATAAACCCGATGGGTGCCAATGCTGTCCAGATACTGAAAAATAAGGAGATCTTCTGGATACAAACCTTAAAAACATTAGTTCCAGTAGGACTAAATGAACAATTAGAGAAACCGTTCTAGTGTTTTCCTTCACTCATTGGTCAGAAGGGAGTTAATCCTCCCCCTTCTCCCCCCCTCCCTCCCTCTCCCTTCCCCCCTTCCTTTCCCCCCCTTCCCTACTCTCACGAAGCGTATGTGAAGTATATAGTGCCCCATAAGCGATAAAAATGGAGCCAATATCCACACCAGCCCCCATAGCAATTATTATGAATATATATATGTATGTGTTTGTATACACATATATATATGTATATGTATATATATATACACATCCAGAATAATATTATACAATCACATAAAGATGAGAGATATAGCCACAGTTGCTCTCCTTTTTAAATTACTTTCATTTATTGTTGTTTGTATGTATTGTTATGTTTTATTAGTATTCATATTATTGATTGTGCAATCAACAGATTACTATAACACTTTTTATTATTGTTGATTATTGTTATTGTTGATAAACGATTTTTGTCTGAATATGTATGTCCCCACAGATGGAGTACACGGGTATGGGCAGGTAATTGATCTGCCTCTGACACATCCTCCTTATGTCAATTATGAGGGCTGCTTTGCTTGTCCCTTGCTACCAGAATTTGTACAGTGCAAGAGCGCTATACACGCTCCCACCATAACTTGCTTTTAGGTGTAGCCTGTAGTGACTCCGTCGCTGCTATGATTAATATAGGCTATATTTCATACACCCTATAAAATAAGTTGCATTGACCAATGAGGTCTGGTAGATAATCGGCTATTCCCCTCCCCTTTCTTTCCCTGTTACACAGGGAAGCCCACATCCATCATGGCAGCTCTTGTGGCGGTGCCCCTAGATGACGCCCCCCCCCCCCCCCCCAGCTGTACGTGGTCATAGTGAGCAAGTCCACCCCTCGTTTTGACTATGCCCTTATCCAAAATGGCGGCCGGAGCACTTCCGCCCATAGTAAACACACTTCCGCCTAGTGCGGGGCTCCCATTAGCCTGTTGAAGAGCGGATTTTTGCATACACCACGCCCCCAACAGGAAACACCCTCCGGCTGGGCACGATCATAGCAATCATGTAGTATATCAGTAGCTAGTGCAGCGCCCGCTCGCCACAGAGGCGCTGCGCTGTGTGTGCACAACTTCTGAGGTGAGTACCATCATGAGACATTATTGCACCGTGTTCATGATACACGATAGTCTTACACCGGTAACTAATAGACAGATAGACAAACGTGGTGATCTGATATAGTAAGATATGGGATATCCTTGTTCATTGATAGCACACATAAGGAGAAGGAGCGTTCATTGTTCATTGATAGCATGCATATGGAGAAAGAATGTATAATATAAAGTACACACCACTAGAGGATTAACAAACATTGTGGTGAACAATAGATTGAATACTCCCAATCTTTTTTGATGATCGTTGAGGTCCTGGGTGGCCTTCTTGATAATTTTTAGATATCAAGATGATATGTAAATTGCACATGTTTTTATGCTTTTATTTTTATTTTTATGCTTCTATTTTTATGTATATATTTGTGTTATTGCAGCTGCTCCCGTTTTTTGTGTTTTGCCTGAGGAAGCGGGCTTGAGACCCGCGAAACGCGTTGCAATTGTTATTCTGGAGTACAGATTAAATTTTATCTACACTTTCTACAGTGGTTGTGTTTTTGGTTCCGAGGGAGGTAAGTCCACCCTTACCCCCCGGATTTTATTGTTGTTTTAAAATTGATCATATTTTATTTTGCTGGCGCCTCTGTAATTTCTTGCTGTGTGCTCTGTGTGCACTCTGTCTGTATACTGTAGATACTGATGATGACTGCAGTTTCATTCCTATGAGAGACACTCCTACAGGCAGCTGCACATCATACCAAAATGAAAGCACACCGATGAAAGGCTGCAGCAGCCTTTCTCATATAGCCTAGATAGCAGCCTAGTCTCATATAGCCTAGACAGCACATCCAGAACAACTCATAACCCGGAAGGAAAAGGGATATGAGCCGGCGGCCATTTTTTATTTTTCCTGGAGCAATAATGGATAAAAAACACTAAAAAAGGCACACCAGAGCGGCGAAATTATCAGGTAGAGCATTTATTCTTTACAAGCTATCAACTGATATGTTTATTTTGTGTGAAACGTTCATCTCTGGTTCCCTTTAACTACTTTATCCACCACTACAGTATATCTCCTCCCCCTACCACATGTCAGCTGACGATTTTGCATCATACTTTACAAGCAAGATTGATGCAATACGTAATAGCTTCAACACGCAACCACTTTTACCAGCTCAACCATCACCTGTAGATTCCTTCTGTCCGCCTGCATCCTCGCCCACTACTAACTGCCTTTCCCCCGATCCACAAGACCACTCTCCCACTCTAATATCTTTTACCACACTCACTGAACATTGTCTTTCCTCACTAATCTCCAAAGCTCATCTCACTACCTGTGTCCTGGACCCCATTCCCTCCCATCTAATTCCCCAGCTTTCCTCCACCCTTAATCCCGCTCTAACAACTCTATTCAATCTTTCTATCTCCACTGGCACCTTTCCTTCCTTATTCAAACAAGCTATTATCACACCACTTATCAAAAAAACCTTCTCTTGATCCAGCCTCTCTATCCAATTACCGGCCTGTCTCGCTCCTCCCCTTTGCTTCTAAACTGCTGGAACGTCACATCCATTCAGAATTGTCTGCCTATCTCTCTACCAAGTTTACCAACTCCTTACTTGACCTCTTTCAATCTGGTTTCCGCACACACCATTCCACTGAAACTGTCCTCACGAAAGTTGCTAATGACCTACTGGTAGCTAAATCCAAAGGCCAGTTCTCCATTCTAATACTCCTTGACCTTTCCTCTGCCTTTGACACAGTTGATCATGCTCTGCTTCTGCAGACACTGTCATCTTTAGGAATCAAGGGACGAACACATTCCTGGATCTCCTCTTATCTCTCTGGACGCTCTTACACTGTGTCCTTCTCTAACACCAATTTCTTCCCACGCCCACTGTCTGTTGATGTTCCTCAAGGCTCTGTTCTTGGGCCACTTCTTTTCTCAGTCTACACTCATGGCCTGGGACAACTAATTAACTCTTTTGGCTTCCAGTATCACCTCTATGCGGATGACACCCAAATCTATCTCTCAGCTCCTGATCTGTCATCACTACTATCTAGAGTCCCCGACTGTCTACGTGCCGTTTCTGCATTTATGTCCTTTAGCTTCCTCAAACTACCCCCTCCAACATGGCAGCCCCCTCCCCACCCACACAGAGGGTTTTCAGCGCCCGGGGACAAAGACTATTAATGCGCCCCCTAAGGTGAAGGGTCGTGACCAAATGTGGGCGTGGTTATGGGTGCTCCACATTTGGTCACACCCCTTCAAATGTACATGGAGGTTAGCAGGCTCACGCTCACCCACCCTCCCTCAGTATGTACCTTCCAGCATGTTCCAAGACAAATTAAGCAATCATGAGCCCCCCCCCATCAAGACAAATTCCGCAATCATGAGCAAACATGAGGCCCCCAACATGACCAACTCAGCAATCATGAGGCCCCCAACAAGACAAATTTAGCAATCCTGAGGCCCCCAACAAGACAAATTCAGCAATCATGAGGCCCCTAACAAGACAAATTCAGCAATCATGAGGCCCCTAACAAGACGAATTCAGCAATCTTGAGGCCACCAACAAATCATGAGGCCCCCAACAAGACAAATTCAGTAACCATAAGGCCCCCAACAAGACAAATTCAGCAGTCATGAGGCACATAAATAGACAGCATTTCACATAAATAGGCAGAATGCCCCCTTAATACGGTAGACACCTCTCACCTGGCAGCAGTTCCCCAAAATACACTCAATCTGACAGCAGTGCTTCCCTAAAAATAGGTAGCCCCAGGTCTATAGGTGTCCCTAGAATAGGTGGCCAGCAGTATAGATGTCCCCAGAACAGGTAGCCAGGGGTAGAGATGTCCACAGAACAGGTAGCCAGGGGTATATGTGCCCAGTATATGTAGGCAGGGGGATGTGTCCCCAGTATATGTAGCCAGAGGTATATGTGCCCAGTATATGTAGCCAGGGGTATATGTGCCCAGTATATATAGTCAGGGGTATATGTGCCCAGTATATATAGCCAGGGATATATGTGCCCAGTATATGTAGCCAGGGGTATATGTGCCCAGTATATGTAGTCAGGGTTATATGTGCCCAGTATATGTAGCCAGGGGTATAATATGTGCCCAGTATATATAGTCAGGGGTATATGTGCCCAGTATATGTAGCCAGGGGTATATATGCCCAGTATATGTAGCCGGGGTATATGTGCCCAGTATATGTAGCCAGGGGTATATATGCCCAGTATATGTAGCCAGGGGTATATGTACCCAGTATATGTAGTTAGGGGTATATGTGCCCAGTATATGTAGGCAGGGGTATATGTGCCCAGAGTAGGTAGCCAGGGGTATATGTGCCCAGAGTAGGTAGCCAGGAGTATATGCCCAGTATATGTAGTTAGGGGTATATGTGCCCAATATATGTAGTCAGGGGTATATGTGCCCAGAGTAGGTAGCCAGGGGTATATGTGCCCAGAGTAGGTAGCCAGGGGTATATGCCCAGTACATGTAGTTAGGGGTATATGTGCCCAATATATGTAGGCAGGGGTATATGTGCCCAGAGTAGGTAGCCAGGTGTATATGTGCCCAGAGTAGGTAGCCCGGGGTATATGCCCAGTATATGTAGTTAGGGGTATATGTGCCCTATATATGTAGGCAGGGGTATATGTGCCCAGAGTAGGTAGCAATGGGTATATGTGCCCAGAGTAGATAGCCAGGGGTATATGCCCAGTATATGTAGTTAGGGGTATATGTGCCCAATATATGTAGGCAGGGGTATATGTGCCTAGAGTAGGTAGCCAGGTGCCCCCCTCCCTGGCTCCCCAGCAGGAGGGGAGCAGCGCAGAGAAGAGGAAGAGCTGCTCTCCCTTCCTCGCTGTCCCCTCCAATGTCCGGGTGGAACTTACCTCCGTCTCGTCGCAGCGCCGGATGGATCTGCCACTACTCTGGTCTGGTCCAGACCAGAGCAGCGGCTGCGCACCCGAACTTCCGGCCGGCGCTGGAGCGAGACGGAGGTGAGTTCCGCCCGCCGCTGCCAGCCACCCGGACATTGGAGGGGAGAGCGAGGGAGGGAGAGCACCTAAGGTGAGGGAAGGAGGGGGTAGATGGCCCCCCTTCCCCACCGTCCGCACAGCTCTCCCTCATCTCTGCGCTGCTCCCCTCACCCGCCGCACACAAAAAAGCCAAAAAAAAAAAACCCGAAGCTCAGCTGGGCGCCCTTGGGGACCAGGCGCCCCGGAGCACTTGTCCTACCCCGACCCCCCCTAGCTCCGCGCCTGCACCCACACACTGGGGCACAGAAATGGATCCATTTCTGTGCCCAAAGCTGCCTGTGTAGAGGGGGATCCGTTTTCCCCTCCGTGTATCCGGATCCATGTGCGGTCCGGGAAAATGTTGCAAATCCGGACCCTGTGTTCAGGTTTCAAAACGGACCCAGGTGCACGCTGGCAGATCCTTTTTTTTTTTTTTTAAGCGAAGATTGATTCTATTTTTAACATTGGTATCTGTGGCTCCGGTTTTGATCCGGGCCAAAAACTGGAGCCACAGATACTTTTTTTGAACAAGTTTGAACCTACTCTAAGGCTCTATCCCTAAAGATACATAGAGCTTTATTGTAGGTATGTCAGAAGTATCAGGAGAATATTTTAGGGTGGGGCAGGCAGCGTGGGCGGAGCTCAGAGCCGTCCTACCGGTTTTCTCTTTTGAGGTTACATTTTCTCACCAATCTGGTGGGGGGAGGGGAGTCGCTATTCTGGAGAGAGCTCAGCTTAGATAACAATCAGACTACAACTGCCCGGGAGTTATTCTGCTTTATGTGTGCTTCTGATTGGGACAGCTCTTGTCTGTTATATATAGACAATGCATGTCACTCACAACTGACTGTTATTATTGAGGATCGCAGGCACATGTGTCAGGCAGAGGCCCTGTGGTGACATATATAGAATGTACTACATTATTCAATATACCCACTTTTACTGTAAGTTTACTGGTTTCAGCTTCAGAAATACTTCCTATAGCTAAATATTGCTATGTAGCCTCACCCTACCAGTGATGTCACAGCCTAGGCTGTTTAGAAATGCATAATTCTACTCCCAGAGCATTCTGGGAGACCAGGTATATTTTCTACTGGCTTCAGAACGCTGAGTATTCAAGCATTCTGCAGTGCCAGCACTAAAGATGTCGCCAAATGTGAGAAATGTCAGAATGTAAACCAGGGAGAGGAAAGATTTTGCAATGGGCAAACTGACGAGGCCGGTTTCACACTGGGCGTTGGGATCAGTGGCGTAGCTAAGGAGCTGTGGGCCCCGATGCAAGTTTTACATTGGGGCCCCCCCAAGCACTCTATACATAACAATTGATACGGCGCACCAAAACCTGCCAATGGCAACTACAGTGTCAGAGGTGCAAGAAGGGGATGGGGAACAGTGTGTTAGTGATTACTACTATTCACAGCATCTATAGAAGTGATTATTATGAGCACAGGACCAATAGAGAGCTAATACTGCTGTTGAGGGAGAGCCCTTCGGGGCCCCTCTGGCTCAAGGGCCCCGATGCGGTCGCTACCTCTGCACCCCCTATTGCTACGCCCCTGGTTGGGATTTATTTTGGGTTGTGATGTGGGGGTCACATCACAACCCAAAATACTGGCTAATGGACAGAAAACAAAGAGTTGTGGTCAATGGATCGTACTCAAAATGGGAGACTGTTAGCAGTGGGGTCCCACAGGGGTCTGTTCTGGGTCCAGTGCTCTTCAATTTATTTATTAATGACCTAGTAGATGCAGTAGTGAGCAATGTTGCTATTTTTGCAGATGATACAAAATTGTGCAGAATCATCAACTCTCAGGAAGATAGTGTCATATTGCAACAGGATCTGGATAGGATGGCTATATGGGCACATACATGGCAGATGAAGTTCAATGTTGACAAATGTAAAGTCATGCATTTTGGTCGTACCAATGGTCTAGCACCATACAAAATAAATGGGATACAGTTGGGGACATCAAACTTGGAGAAGGACTTAGGAGTACTCATCGACAACAAGTTAAATAATCGTACTCAATGCCAAGCCGCTGCAGCTAAAGCGAACAAAATTTTGGGATGCACTAAAAGGGAAATAAAAACTCGAGATGCTAGCATAATATTGCCCCTGTTTAACTCTCTAGTAAGGCCACATCTGGAATATGGAATTCAGTTCTGGGCACCACATTACAAAAAAGATATTGCAGTTTTAGAGCAGGTGCAGAGACGAGCTACAAAATTGATACGTGGGATGGAAGGTCTCACTTACCAAGAAAGGTTAGATAAACTGGGTTTATTTAGTCTAGAGAAAAGACGCCTTAGAGGGGATCTAATTAACATGTATAAATACATCAGAGGGCAATATAATAGCTTGGCGGATGAGCTTTTTGTCCCTAGGCCTTCTCAAAGGACTAGAGGACATGATCTGCGCATGGAGGAAAAACGTTTTAGCCATTTATTTAGGAAAGGGTTCTTTACAGTAAGAGTGATTAAGATGTGGAATGCATTGCCACAGGAAGTCGTTATGGCAAACTCTATACCTGCATTTAAAGCGGGCTTAGATGCTTTCCTTGCGTTGAAAGACATCCATGGCTACAATTACTAGGTAATGCCTAATGATGTTGATCCAGGATTTTATCTGATTGCCATCTGGAGTCAGAAAGGAATTTTTCCCTTTTGGGGCTAATTCGACCATGCCTTGTGGGGGGTTTTTCGCCTTCCTCTGGATCAACAGGGGTATGTGGGGGACGGGCTGGAGTTGTACTTTGTACTGGTTGAACTCGATGGACGTATGTCTTTTTTCAACCAAAATAACTATGTAACTATGTAACATGACACGGCACAGCCTTTGGGGATTTCCAGGTTAATAGACGGTAATCCCCATCTGGCAGCAGGCCAAGCAGGAAGTGAGACTCTCCAGCGCTTACTTCCTGTGGCCAAAAAGATGAATTGCGTGGAAGTGTATTGATAAAATATGCTTCCTTGCTTCCACGGATGCGTGACGCAAATACGTGCGGCAATCGCTTTAAAATATCTGCGTCGCCATAGACTTACACGACTTCCGGTATGATGCACATTGCCTCAAAGATGCCCGACAACGCACGGACGCGCTTGTGGCGGCGTCAAATATGACATTTCCGCCGCGGCGCATCCCAACGCACAGGTATGAAAGGCCCCACAGACTTTTTTATTGCCGAGTGTTACCGGGCGGTAACACAACGCAGTAAAAACGCCCCAGTGTGAAAGGGGCTTCAATAATTTACAAAGTAAAAACTAAGCAGTTTTATTATTTTCAGTGCAGTTCCTTTTTACCAGCTGGCACATTGGCTATAAAATAGCTGAACGCCGTACCAGAGGCCAGGTCAAGCAGCGAGAGGTGAAGCAGTAACTGATATTAAGCACCTACTAAGGGCTGGTGCACACTAGTGTTGGGCGAACATCTAGATGTTCGGGTTCGGGCCGAACAGGCCGAACATGGCCGCGATGTTCGGGTGTTCGACCCGAACTCCGAACATAATGGAAGTCAATGGGGACCCGAACTTTTGTGGTTTGTAAAGCCTCCTTAGATGCTACATACCCCAAATTTACAGGGTATGTGCACCTTGGGAGTGGGTACAAGAGGAAAAAAAAAATTAGCAAAAAGAGCTTATAGTTTTTGAGAAAATCGATTTTAAAGTTTCAAAGGGAAAACTGTCTTTTAAATGCGGGAAATGTCTGTTTTCTTTGCACAGGTAACATGCTTTTTGTCGGCATGCAGTCATAAATGTAATACATATAAGAGGTTCCAGGAAAAGGGACCGGTAACGCTAACCCAGCAGCAGCACACGTGATGGAACAGGAGGAGGCGCAGGAGGAGAAGGCCACGCTTTGTGAGACACAACAACCCCGGCCTTGCATGAGGGCAAGAAGCGTGCGGATAGCATGCTTTGTACCGCCATGCAGTCATAAATGTAATAAAGATAAGAGGTTCCATAAACAAGGACCGGCAACGCTAACCCAGCAGCAGCAGACGTGATGGAACAGGAGGAGGCGCAGGAGGAGAAGGCCACGCTTTGTGAGACACAACAACCCAGGCCTTGCATGAGGACAAAAAGCGTGCGGATAGCATGCTTTGTACCGCCATGCAGTCATAAATGTAATAAAGATAAGTGGTTCAATAAACAGGGACCACGCGGCAACGCTAACCCAGCAGCAGCAGACGTGATGGAACAGGAGGAGGCGCAGGAGGAGAAGGCCACGCTTTGTGAGACACAACAACCCAGGCCTTGCATGAGGGCAAGAAGCGTGCGGATAGCATGCTTTGTACCGCCATGCAGTCATAAATGTAATAAAGATAAGTGGTTCAATAAACAGGGACCACGCGGCAACGCTAACCCAGCAGCAGCAGACGTGATGGAACAGGAGGAGGCGCAGGAGGAGAAGGCCACGCTTTGTGAGACACAACAACCCAGGCCTTGCATGAGGGCAAGAAGCGTGCGGATAGCATGCTTTGTACCGCCATGCAGTCATAAATGTAATAAAGATAAGTGGTTCAATAAACAGGGACCACGCGGCAACGCTAACCCAGTAGCAGCAGACGTGATGGAACAGGAGGAGGCGCAGGAGGAGAAGGCCACGCTTTGTGAGACACAACAACCCAGGCCTTGCATGAGGGCAAGAAGCGTGCGGATAGCATGCTTTGTACCGCCATGCAGTCATAAATGTAATAAAGATAAGTGGTTCAATAAACAGGGACCACGCGGCAACGCTAACCCAGCAGCAGCAGACGTGATGGAACAGGAGCAGGCGCAGGAGGAGAAGGCCACGGTTTTTGAGACACAACAACCCAGGCCTTGCATGAGGACAAAAAGCGTGCGGATATAGCAGCAATGCTTTTTGCCGCCATGCAGTCATAAATGTAATACAGATGAGAGGTTCAATAAACAGGGACCGGAAACGCTACACCATCCCAGATGTTCATTGGTCATGTTACTTGGTTGGGGTCCTGGAGTGTTGCGTAGTCATTTCCAATCCAGGATTGATTCATTTTAATTTGAGTCAGACGGTCTGCATTTTCTGTAGAGAGGCGGATACGCCGATCTGTGACGATGCCTCCGGCAGCACTGAAACAGCGTTCCGACATAACGCTGGCTGCCGGGCAAGCCAGCACCTCTATTGCGTACATTGCCAGTTCGTGCCAGGTGTCTAGCTTCGATACCCAATAGTTGAAGGGTGCAGATGGATTGTTCGACACAGCTACGTCATCTGACATGTAGTCCTTGACCATCTTCTCCAGGCGATCGGTGTTGGAGGTGGATCTGCACGCTTGCTGTTCAGTGGGCTGCTGCTGCATGGGTGTCAGAAAATTTTTCCACTCCAAGGACACTGCCGATACCGTTCCCTTTTGGGTACTAGCTGCGGCTTGCGTTGTTTGCTGCCCTCCTGGTCGTCCTGGGTTTGCGGAAGTCAGTCTGTCTGCGTACAACTGGCTAGAGGAGGGGGAGGATGTCAATCTCCTCTCTAAAGTCTCCACAAGGGCCTGCTGGTATTCTTCCATTTTGACCTGTCTGACTCTTTCTTCAAGCAGTTTTGGAACATTGTGTTTGTACCGTGGATCCAGAAGGGTATAAACCCAGTAATTGGTGTTGTCCAGAATGCGCACAATGCGTGGGTCACGTTCAATGCAGTCTAGCATGAATTGAGCCATGTGTGCCAGAGTCCTAGCAGAATCCTCATCATCCTCTTGTGAGCGTTGTGATAGTTGTTGTGATGCATCATAGTCGTCACCTTCCTCCTGGTCTGCTTCTGCTGACCATTCGCGTTGAATTGTGGAAGTCCAACGTGCACCGCTCTGGCCCTCGTCAGTGGTGGCATGAAATTCCTGCTCCAACTCCAGCTGTTCCTCCTCCTCTTCTTCGTCATAGCTGCTGGGGCCAGCGTTCCCTGAGGCGGATGGCCTGATGTTGGTACCATCACGCTGATCGTTTTCTCCTTCAGATTCCCCCAGTTGCATCATGACAGCTGTTTCCTTGATTTTTAACATCGACCTCTTCAGTAAACACAGCAGTGGTATGGCAATGCTGACTGAAGAGTTGTCACTGCTCACAAGCAACGTGGATTGCTCAAAATTTTGGAGGACTTGGCAGAGGTCCAACATGTTGGCCCAATCGGATCCACAGAAGCTTGGCAGCTGTCCGGATGCGCCTCGGTACTGCGCCGTCATGTACTGGACCACTGCACTCTTCTGCTCACAAAAGCGTGCTAGCATGTGCAGCGTAGAATTCCAGCGCGTAGGGACATCACACAGCAAGCGATGGTGGGGGAGATTGAAGCGCTCCTGCATCTTGGCGAGTGCCCCCGAAGCAGTACTGGAATTTCTACAATGTTTGGCCACTCGACGCACCTTCAACAGAAGATCGGCCACGCCTGGGTATGTCCTCAGGAACCGCTGAACTACTAGGTTCATCACGTGCGCCAGGCAAGGGATGTGTGTCAGCTTAGCCAACCTTAAAGCGCGAATGAGATTACTCCCATTATCACACACAACCATGCCCGGTTTCAGGTCCAGCGGTGCCAGCCACAAATCCGTCTGTTCCTTTATTCCCCTCCAAATTTCCTCCCCTGTGTGCTGCTTATCCCCAAGGCAGATCAGCTTCAGCAACGCTTGCTGACGCATGCCAACAGCTGTGCTGCACTGCTTCCACGATCCTACTGCTGCTGGGTTAGCGTTTCCGAAAGAGGTACAGCTTTGAGATGCGTTGTGTTTGCGGCGTGGGCAACACCCGCGCCGTAGCAGGTGAGGAATCGCTGCCAGGCTCCACAAGGTTCACCCAGTGCGCGGTAAGGGAGATGTATCGACCCTGGCCGAACGCACTCGTCCAGGTGTCAGTGGTGAGGTGAACCTTGCAGGCAACGGCATTCTTCAAGCTTCGGGTTATTTTGCTGACCACGTGCTCATGCAACTCAGGCACTGCAGAGCGCGCAAAGTGGTAGCGGGCGGCTGGGAACCACGTAACGTGGGATGGCCACTGACATCATGCCCTTGAAGCTGTTTGTCTCCACCACTCGATATGGCAGCATTTCGCAGGCCAGAAGCTTGGCTATGCTGGCTGTTACTGCCACGGCCCGGGGGTCATTTGCTGGCAATTTTCTCTTGCGCTCAAACATCTCCGACACAGACAACTGAACCGTAGCGCTGCACACGGAAGGGCTGTTGGTTGTTGTGTTTGATGAACACTGGGAGACCTCAAGAGCACTACTCCGGAAAGTGACAGTGTCAGCGTCGTCTGATGTTTGTGAATGTTGTGAACCACGCAATGGCTGGGCTACTGCTGCTGCTGAGGCGGGTCTGGTGGTGAGTCTGGTGAACCCAAGGGAGGCAGTGTTGCTGGTACCCTGTCCTGCCGCGTTTGCCCACAGAGTGGGATGTTTGGATAGCATGTGGCGGCTCATGCTGGTGGTGGAGAGGTTGTTAATACTTTTCCCCCTGCTCAGGCGAGTCTTGCACACCTTGCAAATCGCCATGGTAACATCCTCAGTGCAGTCTTCAAAGAAAGCCCAGACTTTGGAGCACCTGCCTCCTTGCTGGCGATTTCTGTTTCCTCCTCTTTTGCCTCTCACTCTAACTTCCACGCTTGTGGTGCCTGAAATTGCGCGCCGCCTACCTTGTGGCACAAGGCGAACTCGTGCAGCAGTGGGTTCTTCAACAGACTCATCTGTGCTGCTGCTACGACGGCGATGTTCTCGTTCACAAATAAAATCTGGGTCTCTGTCCACATTGTCCATACCCTCCTCTTCCATCTCCTCAAACTCGTCATATGTCATTGTGGGGGGCCGCCGCCGTGGAGTAGAGCTTCCCAGAACAACCTCTGCGCAGCTCACTCCAACGTCGTCTTCCAGATCTTGTCGGCCGACCTCCTGCAATTGCAACCCCTCCTGCCCAACTTGCTCTGGGATTTGGGTTTCCGAGTCCTCCTCGGACTCGCCTTGTATTTCAGTGCGCGGTGCATTTCCCACAGTTAATGGTTGTGAATCCGGGCACAACATTTCTGGCTGTTCCTCCATTGACCTTTCATAGGTGGAAGTTTGTTGGGCTGGGAATAGCTCCTGCGAATACCCCATTGTGTCCTGAGGTAATTCATAGGACTGGTTATCTGGCAGTTGTGTGCGTGGTGTCGCTGCCGGTTGTGTCAGCTTTGTGCCCACTGGCTCCTTGTAACTGGCTGAGGACTCGGACCTCGTGCGTGATGTGCTGGTGCTGCTTAACCCACTGCTGGACGCTTGAGAGGTCATCCAAGTAATTATCTGGTCCTGTTCTTTTGGATTTGTGAGGGTTGTTGTCCTGGACAACATGGGCGGTATTGAGTGGGTTTTCTTGGGTGCTCCCCTGTGGCCTGTACGTGAACCGTCAGGGGAAACACCTCTTCCCTTGCCCCTTCCTCTTTCACCGGATTTCTTCCTCATTTCACTTATCCTTACAGTACACGCTGACTGGCAGCAGTACAGTGGCAGCACAGAAATGCTATACAGTACCACTATTCCCAGCAGCGACACAGAGCACAATGCTATACAGAGGCGGGTGAGCGGTGTACTACTGTTCCCAGGCCCAGCAGACAAAGAGTGGAAGTAAACACAATGCTATATAGTCTGGCTGAGCGGTGTACACAGAGTGGCAGTACACACAATGCTATATAGTCTGGCTAAGCCGTGTACACAGAGTGTCAGAAAACACAATGCTATATATAGCGTGGCTGAGCGAGGTGCACAGTGGCAGTACACACAATGCTTTATAGTCAGGCTAAGCCGTGTACACAGAGTGTCAGAAAACACAATGCTATATATAGCGTGGCTGAGCGAGGTGCACAGTGGCAGTACACACAATGCTTTATAGTCAGGCTGAGCCGTGTACACAGAGTGTCAGTAAACAATGGTATATAGTCTGGCTGAGCGGTGTACACAGAGTGTCAGTAAACAATGGTATATAGTCTGGCTGAGCGGTGTACACAGAGTGTCAGTAAACAACGGTATATAGTCTGGCTGAGCGGTGTACACAGAGTGGCAGTAACACAATGCTATATATAGCGTGGCTGAGCGAGGTGCACAGTGGCAGTACACACAATGCTATATATAGCGTGGCTGAGCGAGGTGCACAGTGGCAGTACACACAATGCTATATATAGCGTGGCTGAGCGAGGTGCACAGTGGCAGTACACACAATGCTATATTAGTCAGGCTAAGCCGTGTACACAGAGTGTCAGAAAACACAATGCTATATATATAGCGTGGCTGAGCGAGGTGCACAGTGGCAGTACACACAATGCTATATATAGCGTGGCTGAGCGAGGTGCACAGTGGCAGTACACACAATGCTATATATAGCGTGGCTGAGCGAGGTGCACAGTGGCAGTACACACAATGCTATATATAGCGTGGCTGAGCGAGGTGCACAGTGGCAGTACACACAATGCTATATTAGTCAGGCTAAGCCGTGTACACAGAGTGTCAGAAAACACAATGCTATATATATAGCGTGGCTGAGCGAGGTGCACAGTGGCAGTACACACAATGCTATATATAGCGTGGCTGAGCGAGGTGCACAGTGGCAGTACACACAATGCTATATATAGCGTGGCTGAGCGAGGTGCACAGTGGCAGTACACACAATGCTATATATAGCGTGGCTGAGCGAGGTGCACAGTGGCAGTACACACAATGCTATATTAGTCAGGCTAAGCCGTGTACACAGAGTGTCAGAAAACACAATGCTATATATATAGCGTGGCTGAGCGAGGTGCACAGTGGCAGTACACACAATGCTATATATAGCGTGGCTGAGCGAGGTGCACAGTGGCAGTACACACAATGCTATATTAGTCAGGCTAAGCCGTGTACACAGAGTGTCAGAAAACACAATGCTATATATATAGCGTGGCTGAGCGAGGTGCACAGTGGCAGTACACACAATGCTATATATAGCGTGGCTGAGCGAGGTGCACAGTGGCAGTACACACAATGCTATATATAGCGTGGCTGAGCGAGGTGCACAGTGGCAGTACACACAATGCTATATATAGCCAGGCTAAGCCGTGTACACAGAGTGTCAGAAAACACAATGCTATATATATAGCGTGGCTGAGCGAGGTACACAGTGGCAGTAAACAATGCTATATATAGTGTGGCTGAGCGAGCGGTGTACTACTGTTCCCAGCAGCGACACACAATGACTGGGGGGGACCCTGGCTAGCGTGGCTGGAGAGCGAACTACCCTGCCTGCCTACCCAAAGCTAAACCCACAGACAAATGGCGGAGATATGACGTGGTTCGGGTATTTATTTACCCGAACCACGTGACCGTTCGGCCAATCAGAGCGCGTTCGGGCCCGAACCACGTGACCCGTTCGGCCAATCACAGCGCTAGCCGAACATTCGGGGAACGTTCGGCCATGCGCTCTTAGTTCGGCCATGTGGCCGAACGGTTTGGCCGAGCACCGTCAGGTGTTCGGCCGAACTCGAACATCACCCGAACAGGGTGATGTTCTGCAGAACCCGAACAGTGGCGAACACTGTTCGCCCAACACTAGTGCACACCACAGCAGCTCTGGAGCGTTTTTAAAAACGCTAGCTGTTTGAAAACCGCTTGGGTAATGTATCTCGATGGGATGGTGCACACCAGAGCGGTTCGTTTTTTTCCACAAACGCAAACTCGGGGGCTGCAGCATGTTTGAGATTTCTGAGACGTTTCTGCCTCAATGTAAAGTATAGGAAAGTGGAAAAACAATCTAAAAAACGCCAGATCAGAGCAGTTTTCCAGGCGTTTTGTTACAATAGCTGTTCAGTTACAGCTTTACTGTAACAATATTTGTAATCTGCTACACAAAAACGCTCCAAAAACGCTAGGCATCAGGGCCGTGCAGAGGATTCTCAAGGGGGGGTGCTCAAATTTGAAAAAGGGGCCCTAATCGATAAATCGTGCTAAATTGTGCATGTAATATCCCTTCTCCAGAAAGCACTAGGCAGTCTTAACCACCACCCCCACCACACACACACACACACACACACACACACACACACACACACACACACACGCGCACACGCGCACACGCACACACGCACACGCACACACGCACACAAACACACACACACACACACACACACACCTTTATAGAAGTATCAGGCAGACTTTGTGTCTTCTTCCAACCAACTTCTTTGGTGCCACCACCCTCAAATCCGCAGTCATAGGTGCGCACTATTAGAGTGGGCACAGTGGAGCCTGATGTAGGCATGGATTCACCTTTCATTACTGGGACCTCTGTCCCTCTAGATCAGCACCCAAGCTTCTTTTCAGGCAAAGAAGCAGTGGTTGCCAATATGCAGTGGTTGCTAAGCATTAGTAGATGCAAAACTGCAGTAAGTGCCAAGGTGCAGTGGGTGCACAGATGCCGTGGGTGGTAAGACGCAAAGGTCCAGTTTGTGCTAAGTTGCAGTGGGTGCCGATGTGCCAAAGTACAGTCCGTGTCAAGCTGCTGTGGGTACCAAGGTCCAGTTTGTATTGGGTGTTTATTTGCAGTGGATGCTATGCTGTATTGGGTGCTGAATGAGTAGCAGATGGTGATAAACAATAGTGGGTGCCATGCGAGTGCTAATTGGTACAGGGAGCCATGTGAGTGTTGGACATGAGTGAGCAGGGAGTGCCATGTGTGGTCTAGATGTGTGCCATGGGAGAGAACTGAGTCTTATATGGGTTCAGACCAAGGGTGGGTACTGGTTGCTATTTGAGTGCTGGCCATGGATGGGTACTAGGTGCATATAATGGCTTTGGAACTTTGTGCTGTGTGAGTACTATGCCATGTGGGTGTTGATTATGGGGGTTATAGGGTGTCATGTGGGTCTTAGGTGCTAATACTGAGTGCCAAGTGGGTACTGGGAGCGAGTACATGGTGACATCTGGGTAATGGGTGATGGCTAGTGGGGTATTTGTTGTCATGTGAGTGCTAAAGGCAGATGCTGGGTGCCATGTGGGTTCTGGGTGCTGGCACAGGGTGTCATGTGCATTCTGGCTGTATGGGTTGGTGTCAAGCATTATGTAGGTGTTGATTGCAGTTACTCAAGCCCTTGTGAGTTCTGGGTGCAAGTACTGGATGTCATATGTGAGTGCTTGGTGTGGGTGCTGGGCACCAAGTGGAGGCTTAGTGCAACTGGAACTACTGCAGATGAAACATGTGGGTGTTGGGTGCAGGTACATTGTTGCGAATACTTGGTGCATTGCCGCACTAGGTGCTAGCTATGGGTGGGCATCGTGTGTCATGTGGATTCTGAGTGCAGGTACTTTGGGTGCTAGTACTGGTTTATGTGAGTTCAGATAATGTGCAAGTACTGTGCCAAGTGGGTGTGAGTACTGGGTGCCAGCTATAGGGTGAATGATGCAAGTAAGTGCCATATGGAGGTCGGATATAAGTATTAGGTGAAAGTTGCTTGATGCAAGTACTGGGTGCTTGCTATAATGGGGGTTACTGGTTGAGTGTAATGGGGGTGCTGAATATTGGTGGGATTGCGGTGGGTGCAGGGAGTGGGAGGTCACTGTGGGTACTGCTATGAATGGCATAGTTGCTGCTAGGGGAGGTAGAGGTCAGTGTGGTTGCTGGGGGAGGTAGAGGTCAGTGTGGGTGCTGGTGGAAGGGTAGGTCACTGTGGGTTCTGTGGAAGGAAGAGGTCAGTATGAGTGCTGGAGGAAGGGGAGGTCACTGTGGGTGCTGGGAGAGGTCATTGTAGTTATTGGAGGAGGGAGTAGTTGTGGATGCTGTGTGTTGGGAGAGATCAGTGTGGGCGCTGCTTTTGGGATGGGATTTCAAGGTCCCTGTAAGTGCTGCAGGGGACAGGAGGGTAGCCTCTGGGGGAGGGAAAGATCACTGTGGGTGCTGGGGGAAGGATAGGTCAGTGTGGGTGCTGGGGTAGGCAGGATCACTGCTAGATTTGGGGAAGGAGAGGTGATTGTGGGTGGTAGGTGAAGGGAGAGGTCACTGTGGGAGGGAGTGGTCACTGTGGGTGCTGGTGGAGGGAGAGGTCACTGTGGGTGCTGGGGAAGGAGATGTCACTGTGGGTGCTAGGTGGAGGGAGAGGTCACTGTGGGAGGGAGAGGTCACTGTGGGAGGGAGAGGTCACTGTGGGTGCTGGTGGAGGGAGAGGTCACTGTGGGTGCTGGGGAAGGAGATGTCACTGTGGGTGCTAGGTGGAGGGAGAGGTCACTGTGGGAGGGAGAGGTCACTGTGGGTGCTGGTGGAGGGAGAGGTCACTGTGGGTGCTGGGGAAGGAGATGTCACTGTGGGTGCTAGGTGGAGGGAGAGGTCACTGTGGGAGGGAGAGGTCACTGTGGGAGGGAGAGGTCACTGTGGGTGCTGGTGGAGGGAGAGGTCACTGTGGGTGCTGGTGGAGGGAGAGGTCACTGTGGGTGCTAGGTGCAGGGAGAGGTCACTGTGGGTGCTAGGTGGAGGGAGAGGTCACTGTGGGAGGGAGAGGTCACTGTGGGTGCTGGGGGAGGGAGAGGTCACTGCGGGTGCTAGGTGGAGGGAGAGGTCACTGTGGGTGCTAGGTGCAGGGAGAGGTCACTGTGGGTGCTAGGTGGAGGGAGAGGTCACTGTGGGAGGGAGAGGTCACTGTGGGTGCTGGGGGAGGGAGCGGTCACTGTGGGTGCTAGGTGGAGGGAGAGGTCACTGTGGGTGCTAGGTGGAGGGAGAGGTCACTGTGGGTGCTAGGTGGATGGAGAGGTCACTGTGGGTGCTGGGGAGGGAGAAGTCACTGTGGGTGCTAGGTGGATGGAGAGGTCCCTGTGGGTGAGGGAGAAGTCACTATGGGTGCTTGGGGAGGTAGAGGTCAGTATGGGTCCTAGGTGGAGGGTGAGGTCAGTATGCCACACTAGGATTCCTATCCAGGCCTCTTCACCTGAAAGTGCCCCAGGCGGAGGTGGAGCTTCTCGCGGGTGGGCGGGGCTTACCACGGTAGGGGCGGGGCTTATTTTGCGCGATCAGAGGGGCCTTTTTTGCTGATTTTAAAAAGGGGGGGTGCCTGGGCACCCAGAGCACCCCCCTCTGCACGTGCCTGCTAGGCATGTTTAGAAAACGTCTGTAAACATACCTTGAATCGCTCTGAAATCTGCTCCAAAAACCTCTAGTGTTTTGCAGATCTGCTCGATGTTTTTGGTGTGCACTGGGCCAAACACAGACATCTACCATGTATCAGCCAGTTCTGAATCCAATGGTGTGGAATGGAGTATGTTGCCCAGGGCAAGCCTCATATTTATACCTGAACAGGTCCTCTTAAAACGATTATTTTAGTCCCACTAGTTACTTTTATCCATGACGAGCTGATTAGATGAGTTCTTTATTTGGTGCCTTTTACGTATTTTGCCAATTTCTTTTTATAATACCTGGATAAGCGACAATAATGTTCTTGTTGTTTAAAGAATAAAAGTGGGTAATTAAAAGCGAAGGATAAATTTAAACTCTGGGCTATAGCTTTAATTCTGTCTGAAGCAACACAATGGCACAGGTCTAATATTTCTGATCCACACCCACAAAATCATTACCAGCACATGGCCCACAATCTGCTTTGGGATGGGTTGGAGGCAGAGATGGATTAAGATGTAATAGGGCCCTAGGCAAGGTTTTGGGCCCGCTTGTGGTCCTTTTGATAAACGGAAGCGGAGAGAGGTTAGAGAAGGCGGCAGGTGAGCCCCTTGACACCCAATAGGCCCTAAGCACCTGCCTAGGTTACCTGTAGGAAGATCCTGCTATGGCTGGAGGAGGCTCCCCCAAAAAGATTTTTTGAAAAAACGATGATCATAAGAATAATTAATTGTACCTTGAGTCGGGAGTAGGGTATCAAAACACTATATTGAACACTTAAAGAGAAACTCCGACCAAGAATCTAACTTTATCCGAATCAGTAGCTGATACCCCCTTTTACATGAGAAATCTATTCCTTTTCTCAAACGGATCATCAGGGGGCGCTGTATGGCTGATATTCCGGTGAAACCCCTCCCACAAGAAACTCTGAGGACCGTGGTACTCCTGGCAGTTTCCTGTCTGTGAACCTTGTTGCATTGTGGGAAATAGCTGCTTCCAACTGCCAAAAAAACATACATTACCTGCCAGCAGTAAAAATGTCACCATGTAATAAATGTCAGAATGTAAATCAGGGAGAGGAAAGCTTTTACAATGGGCAAACACTGACTAAATCATTTATACATAATTATTGTAAAAATGAAGCACTTTTTTTTTATCATATTATATATGCAAGAACAGACAATTAGAAGCAATAAAATATTCCCCTAATGCTGATTATAGTCAGACTTCCTGGAAAGGTGTCACTACATATGATAATATTCGCTTGATTATGACCACAATTACTCACAATAGTAAGTTAAGTAATGTGCACAGAAGCTATAATTCTCCACTAATATAGTGTACTAGACCGCAAAAAAGCATTGCTGGATACCCAAACATCAAAAATGTGTATAGAATCCCGATAAGGTAGGAAAAAAGGTATCTACGTTTATAGTGATTTATTGTGGCAAAATATATGTGTGTGTATAACACACATACATCTGCAGAAAATGTACAAAAGTAATGTCCTCAAATATAGAGAGCTGCCTGTGTGTGTAATGGATCCATCTGAAAATGGCGCCTGCGAATATTGCGCACGGTGTTGCCGCTAATCCGTTTGCCGCTTATCGCTATTTAACATTAAAGCCTTATTGTTATTTAGCGTTAACACACAGAACCCTCTCTGTACCTATCCCTAACCCCTAAACCCCCCCCCCCCCCTGGTGGTGCCTAACCCTAACCACTTCCCTGGAGGTGCCTAACCCTAAGACCCCCCCAGGTGGTGCCTAACCCTAACCTTGACAGTGTTACATTAAATCCATTCACCGTTTTGCAGTTAAATAACGTCTGCAGTTTGGCTTATGTAGGGCGCTATTGATAAATAACTTTACTGTGGGCAATAACCTCTGCGGTTTGGCAAATGAACGGCACTATTGATAAATAACATTAGTGTGTGCCACTATTGATAAATAACGTTAGTGTGTGCCGTTTTTCTTCTTTTTTTCCCTGTGCGCCATTATTATGCAGTACTAACGATAAATAGCGATAAGCGTATCTTTTAAATGCGGCGCCATTTTTATGCATAGGCGCTGTGCGCCATTATTCACTGATCCGGTGTGTAATATCCACGCACAGCGCTCATTTGTGCTCAAAAAAAGTGATAAAGAGGGTAAGCAGCAATGAAAGTGAACTGCCATAAAAACCTGTGGACCAAAACAAATCATAATACAGTGATAACCAATTAAAACACCAGTGCTATAGCTTACCAGGGAAGAGCCAGGAACAAGGAATCTGCACCCTACGCGCTCGCAGACGGCATCTGCTTCAATGGAGTCTGCTAAAATCCTGCACTACGCATGCTTCTGACCTGGATGTGGGCGGGGTTTCTTCGGTGTAATTGCGTGGCCACACAAATGATTCCTGTCCATGGAGCGTTGTACGTCAGCACTCCAGGGTGGGATCATGGGAGTCAGGAAGTGCGACCAAAAGGTTGCACCTCCCCCTGTGATGTAAGTAGGACGGTGCGCCGGAAAGGTCGCACCACCCAGCTATTCTAAACACAGTTCTTCAGTAAAGTGGTTAAGCGCTCTTCTCTGCCTGTTCCTTCTTAAACACAGCAAATATGTCATATAATGAAAAAGCCCCCCCTTCGGGGAAAGACTCACCAGACTTCTAGGCCTCCAAGGCCAATGCTCGCATTCGGGGTATTGGCCACCCCGCAGCCTCTCTGGCAGTCCTCTCTCGGCTATTCCCAGTCTGTGTAAGCAAAAAACGAATTCCACATCGCGTAAAAGCGTACCAGTTTATTTAAAAAGTGGTTAAAAACAGATCAGTGGTGTATAACCACTCATTGGGTCAGAAGACTTCATCAAAAAATTAAACACAGCCAGCCCCTTGTTTGACAAGCTACCTGATTCCAGGTACAGGGGTATGCAGAGATGAGATGCACTAAGCTTGTGACAAGGCGCACGCCTCTGTCATCTAGCGTCCCTCTCCGCAATATCTTACTGGCTAGTGCTCTAAAAGATACCGAGCCTACTGCACACAGACAATCCCGCCGCGTCCAGCGAGCGTCGTGCGCTATGATGTCACTCCGTGGCTCCGCCCAACGTTTCGTTGCCCTAGCAACTCCTCAGGGGCCCACGGAGATTACCACTTTACTGAAGAACTCTATTTTGATGGTTGCACGCATCTAGGAAGAGCGCTCCCACATGATAACTATTATATGAGCAAGGACATTATACATGTGGTTACTACCTGCCAATGTGTTTTATTTAGAATTTAGCACCTGTAATATGAATGTTTTGATGAATGTTTGATTCATTTCCTTTTATAAAATTTTAGAGGTGACATACTTAACACCTGACTCAGCATATGAGCGCAGTATCAGGGTGCTGTAATTGTTGTGAATATTCTAAACACACATTGCGCACATAGCGCTATGTAAAGGAAATACAGTTCGCCTTTTATATTAAAAAAAGAAAACAATAATACAGCATCATTGTAGTAATGCACATCATAACAACAATAAATAAATATATTGCATGGATACAATCATTATAAAATGTATTGTATTTAGTTTCTAGTAGGGATGGGACGAATCCACAATTTCTTCGAATCCGAATCCGGATCCGAATCTAAAAAGGTTCTCGAATATCTCGAACCTTTCGAATCCCGAATCTAACGAATCCTGCACATAAGAATTGTGCGATCCATGGAATAGTTGCCCGCACTATAGGTAGCTAGGTAAAGGTGTCTTCAGTATAGCTAGCAAGGTATAGGGGCCTTCACTATAGGTTGCAAGGTATAGTGGCCTTCAGTATAGGCAGCCGGGTATAGTGGCCTTCAGTATAGGCAGCAGGGTATAGGGGCCTTCACTATAGGTTGCAAGGTATATGTGCCTTCAGTATAGGTTGCAGGGTATTGTGGCCTTCAGTATAGGTTGCAGGGTATAGTGGCCTTCAGTATAGGTAGCAGAGTATAGTGGCCTTCAGTATAGGCAGCAGGGTATAGGGGCCTTCAGTATAGGCAGCAGGGTATAGGGGCCTTCAGTATAGGTAGCAGAGTATAGGGGGCTTCAGTATAGGCAGCAGGGTATAGGGGCCTTCAGTATAGGCAGCAGGGTATAGGGGCCTTTAGTATAGGTAGCAGAGTATAGGGGGCTTCAGTATAGGCAGCAGGGTATAGTGGCCTTCAGTATAGGCAGCCGGGTATAGTGGCCTTCAGTATAGGCAGCAGGGTATAGGGGCCTTCACTATAGGTTGCAAGGTATATGTGCCTTCAGTATAGGTTGCAGGGTATTGTGGCCTTCAGTATAGGTTGCAGGGTATAGTGGCCTTCAGTATAGGTAGCAGAGTATAGTGGCCTTCAGTATAGGCAGCAGGGTATAGGGGCCTTCAGTATAGGCAGCAGGGTATAGGGGCCTTCAGTATAGGTAGCAGAGTATAGGGGGCTTCAGTATAGGCAGCAGGGTATAGGGGCCTTCAGTATAGGCAGCAGGGTATAGGGGCCTTTAGTATAGGTAGCAGAGTATAGGGGGCTTCAGTATAGGCAGCAGGGTATAGGGGCCTTCAGTATAGGCAGCAGGTTATAGGGGCCTTTAGTATAGGTAGCAGAGTATAGGGGCCTTCAGTATAGGTAGCAGGCTATGGGGGTGCTTCAGTATAGGTAACAGGCTATGGGGGGCTTCAGTATAGGTAGCAGGCTATGGGGGTGCTTCAGTATAGGTAACAGGCTATGGGGGGCTTCAGTATAGGTAGCAGGCTATGGGGGTGCTTCAGTATAGGTAACAGGCTATGGGGGGCTTCAGTATAGGTAGCAGGCTATGGGGGGGGGGGGCTTCAGTATAGGTAGCAGGCTATGGGGGGGCTTCAGTATAGGTAGCAGGCTATGGGGGGCTTCAGTATAGGTAGCAGGCTATGGGGGGCTTCAGTATAGGTAGCAGGCTATGGGGGGCTTCAGTATGGGGGGCTTCAGCATAGTTAGCAGGCTATGGGGGGCTTTAGTATAGGTAGCAGGCTATGGGGGGCTTCAGTATGGGGGGCTTCAGTATAGTTAGCAGGCTATGGGGGCTTTAGTATAGGTAACAGGCTATGGGGGCTTCAGTATAGGTAGCAGGCTATGGGGGGCTTTAGTATAGGTAGCAGGCTATGGGGGGCTTCAGTATAGATAGCAGGCTATGGGGGGCTTCAGTATAGGTAGCAGGCTATGGGGGGGGGGGGGCGCTTCAGTATAGGTAGCAGGCTATGGGGGGGCTTCAGTATAGGTAGCAGGCTATTGGGGGCTTCAGTATAGGTAGCAGGCTATGGGGGGCTTCAGTATAGATAGCAGGCTATGGGGGGCTTCAGTATAGGTAGCAGGCTATGGGGGGGCGCTTCAGTATAGGTAGCAGGCTATGGGGGGGCTTCAGTATAGGTAGCAGGCTATGGGGGGCTTTAGTATAGGTAGCAGGCTATGGGGGGCTTCAGTATGGGGGGCTTCAGTATAGTTAGCAGGCTATGGGGGCTTTAGTATAGGTAACAGGCTATGGGGGCTTCAGTATAGGTAGCAGGCTATGGGGGGCTTCAGTATAGGTAGCAGGCTATGGGGGGCTTCAGTATGGGGGGCTTCAGCATAGTTAGCAGGCTATGGGGGGCTTTAGTATAGGTAGCAGGCTATGGGGGGCTTCAGTATAGATAGCAGGCTATGGGGGGGCTTTAGTATAGGTAGCAGGCTATGGGGGGCTTTAGTATAGATAGCAGGCTATGGGGGGCTTCAGTATGGGGGGCTTCAGTATAGGTAGCAGGCTATGGGGGCTTTAGTATAGGTAGCAGGTTATGGGGGGCTTCAGTATAGATAGCAGGCTATGGGGGGCTTCAGTATAGATAGCAGGCTATAGGGGGCTTCAGTATGGGGGGCTTCAGTATAGGTAGCAGGCTATGGGGGCTTTAGTATAGGTAGCAGGTTATGGGGGGCTTCAGTATAGATAGCAGGCTATGGGGGGCTTCAGTATAGATAGCAGGCTATGGGGGGCTTCGTATGGGGGCTTCAGTATAGATAGCAGGCTATGGGGGCTTTAGTATAGGTAGCAGGTTATGGGGGGCTTCAGTATAGATAGCAGGCTATGGGGGGCTTCAGTATAGATAGCAGGCTATGGGGGGCTTCAGTATGGGGGGCTTCAGCATAGTTAGCAGGCTATGGGGGGCTTCAGTATAGGTAGCAGGCTATGGGGGCTTTAGTATAGGTAGCAGGTTATGGGGGGCTTCAGTATAGATAGCAGGCTATGGGGGGCTTCAGTATAGATAGCAGGCTATGGGGGGCTTCGTATGGGGGCTTCAGTATAGATAGCAGGCTATGGGGGCTTCTTATGGGTGGAACATATCCTCCTCCCTCCCCCCGCAGCCTCCTCCGCTCGTCCCCCTGCATACATAAGGAGAAGCAGCCTCTCACCTCCAGCATCAGCGTGGATCCCAGAGCGGCAGCCTTCTCCCTTCACTTCCTGGTTCCCCCTAGTGGCCACCTGACCGGCTCTTACTGATGACGCGTAGTAAGAGCCGGTCACTAGGGGGAATGAGAAAGTCTGTAGGAGGTCTGCCGCTCCGGGCTCCACGCTGGAGGTGAGAGGCTGCTTCCTCTTATTTATGCGGCGGGTGAGCGGAGGCGGCTGCGGGGAGCGGGAGGAGGACAATTGCGAGCGGGGGAAGCGGCGGATGCGCGGCGATGCAGCGTCGGGATTCGGCGGATTCGGCGAACAGAAAATGGCGTCGGGATTCGAGTCCACGAATCTCGAATATTTCCTAATATTCGAGGGATTCATGGATTCGCCGGATTCGTCGTCCCACCCCTAGTTTCTAGTTAGGAAAAGGAGGAGTCCTCTGGGGGCATCTTGTGGACATTCAACGGAACTGCATTCAGAGAGGTCCAAATGCTTGTACATTTTTATCATGTAGAGTGTTTCAAGGTGAATATTTTCTTACAAAAAAGAAGAGGTTTTAGTAATGCTGGAGGAAAATGTAAGTGTTGACAAACCAAGAGGTTTGCGTCCTAGTGGTTAGTGTCATGCGCAGCGGTGGGGGGGGGGGCGGGGGGGGGGGCTGGAGTGTGGTGGCATAGCTAGCATTGTTGCCCCAGTATAGGGAGTTTAGTTGCCTCAGTATGGCTAATATAGTGCCTCAGTATAGCCAGTATAGTGCCTCAGTATAGCTAGTATACAGTAGTCATGATCGTGAGAAAGAACTGTCTAGATGTGAGGCGTTCTGGATTAGAAAGTTGGGAGTCATTGGGAATGGGGACCTTAATTTAGATTATGATCTGTCGTTCTGCATTTGAGATACGCCATTCTCCTGGTGGTGTGTTTGTCTATTTTAATTGAAAGTTTCTATATTATATTTTATTCTTGTTAGTGTGAAGCATTGATGCTCTCCATACCTGCAGAGTACCTTTTCCAATAATTGCCTACAATTTTGGGGTTAGGTTGCCATGCGCCATTTACTGGTGTTTTATAGCTAGTCATTGTGCTGTCTACTTTATGTGCGAGCGCTGTATTGCGCTGCCGTTTTAAAACCTTTAAATGCAGCACAAGTAAGGGGCCTTGACTGTCTCATTGTTATTGTTTATTGTCGCCATGGTGACTGTGTCGCACATGGAGGCGCCGCTTTCCCTATTGGTTGTGACGGCAAAAAAAATTTTGGGTAGACACCCTCTATTGGCACGCTTATGCAGTGTCTATGATGGTTGCAGTCTGAACGTCCTCATTGGATGCTTAGTTTGCGTACATGCCACGGATTGGTGGGCGGCATGTTGTGACATCATTTGGAGGCTGTCTTCCTACAAAGACAAAACAAGACAAATAACATATATATCGCGCTTTTCTCCTGGCGGACTCAAAGCGCCAGTGCTGAAGCCACTAGGGAGCGCTCTATAGGCAGTAGCAGTGTTAGGGAGACTTGCCTAGGGTCTCCTACTGAATAGGTGCAGGATTACTGAACAGGCAGAGCCGAGATTTGAACCCTGGTCTCCTGCGTCAGAGGCAGAGCCCTTAACCATTACACCATCCAGCCACAAAGGGCGCTGTTGGTCGCTGTACAGATAGCGTGATAGCCGGCGGCCTGATGCTACGTATATGCCGCTCGTTGGCTGGCGTCCAGGAGACGACGTGACGTTTGAGTGGCCTGTTGGCTGCTGAATAGACGTGCTCTGATTGGTAGCGGTCTAGTCATGCTCAGAGAGCGTGATTGGCTGATTATTATGACAGCTGATTGGCTGGCATCGGAGATAGAGTTTATGCCTCTGCGGCTTTAGATGAGAAGTTGAGGCTCCACGTATACCAGGGGTCTCAAACTCGCGGCCCGCGGGCCATTTGCGGCCCACGATACAATATTTTGTGGCCCTCGCTGGCAAAATCTTCCTTATAGTTCGCTTCAGTGCTCCCAAGTAATCCGCCGCATCCCTGCCGCTAAACGAGGGCTGCAGAGCCCCCAAATTTCCCAGGGGGCAATTCGCCGGCATTTCCTGGAAGGGGCAGAGCTTTCAGCTTCAGCTCTGCCCCTCCTGATGTCAATCGCCGCACGGATCGCCGCCTCTCCCCGCCCCTCTCTGTGAAGGAAGAGTGAGAGGGGCGGGCAGAGGCGGCGATGCGCCGCGATTGTGAAATACCTTATGCGGCCCAGCCTCATCCTGACTTTGCCTCCTGCGGCCCCCAGGTAAATTGAGTTTGAGACCCCTGACGTATACAGTTAGGTAAGAGTGGTGGGGCATGGCAATATATTTGTGTGTATTTGGTGACTATATAAAGGGCTTTACTTTTAGATTTATGAAAGCGGTGGGAGTGTTTTACCCAGGGGGCGGGATGTTGGGTGTTTCTGCATAGTTCCCCATCAGGTCCTCCACTCTGTTGGCGCTCTGCTATTGGAGAGTTCAAACGCTGACCACTGATTGGCTCATAGACTGTATATAATGTGTGGTGAAATGCACATGCATGTATTGCAGTTTTGACAACTTGACAAAGAGCTTGGAGGCTCGAAACAGTGGTCTGTCATTGTATTGCTGCTTTTCACTTATGTGAATAAAGAGACTATTATTTCCATTGGTGGTGCCTGCTCCAGTGGAATTCTCGATGTGACAGCTCCAGTGGTGTGGAACACTGCAAGCCTGGGCACACCTCTCTCTCCTTTTATGGGTGCTGTTCCAAACTTCCCAAGTGTTCCCTATGAGAATGTTCACATGTAAGCGTTTCGATTTCATTGAAATTGCAAACCCGCTGCCTGTACCATTTTCTGAGCGCTTTGGCTTAATGGAAGGTATAGGGAAATTGCGAACCACTTGACAAAGCGCTTTGTATAGTGATTTACCCAGCGCTTCTATGAATAAATAGATTGGGCCTGATTCACAAAGCGGTGATAACTCAGTTATCACGCCTAAAAGACTTTAGGCGTGATAACCTTTGCACTAGCTAAACAGTTATCACGTGAAGTGCATTTCGCGGACTTTTGCGCGCGCAATTTGCCGCGATTCGCGCGATCACGGACTTTTGCGTGCGCAATTTATATTGCGCGCGCAAAAGTCCGCGATCGCGCGAATCGCGGCAAATTGCGCTCGCAAAAGTCCGCGAAATGCACTTCACGTGATAACTGTTTAGCTAGTGCAAAAGTTATCACGCCTAAAGTCTTTTAGGCGTGATAACTGAGTTATCACCGCTTTGTGAATCAGGCCCATTGTATTTATTCATTTCTCGATGAAAGTGAAGTGAAAAAAAAACAGAATCGCTCTGCAAAAATGCTTAGAGAAGCACTTTATAAAAATCTCAGCGCACAGGTAGGCGTCGGTAGGTGCAAAAAAAAATTGTGCAAAAAACAAAAAATGGTGGCGTCAGCAATTTTGATTTTAGATGTTAACAAAGTCTAACTGTCTGTTAGATCAGATTGGAAAGTTAATATGGGGACTTTAGACTTAATACTACTTTGGGAAATTTTACTTGATGAGGAGTATGTGCTTAGTAGCATCTCCCCCTCCCCCACACACAGTTTGAGGGTGCTACAAACATGTTATCTTAACGTGCTACACAACTGCAAAGCAAAAGTACAAACATGCATATCCTAAAAAAACAAATATAAATGTCTAATTACTAGTAGTAGATTATGATCGTTAGTGCAACTTTTTTCCCCAAAATGATCTCTGGGGGTTCAACAGCCCTCAATTATTCAACAGTGTAGATTTTTTTTTTTTTTTTGCATATATCAGAAATAGCAAATTCTTATACTAAAATACCTGTCACACATATCTGGTTTCTGAAGATTTTGGAAAAGATTGTGACTATAGTGCTTGCTTTACTTTCAAACTCACAACAGACTTTACCTCAACGTCACCATTGACTGGATTCCGAGAATCAGAGCCTTTCACTTCCTCATTCTGCTGCAGCGATGGAATCTCCTGATCTGAGCCAGAAGCTGGAGTGTCCCGTCTGTCTGAGCATTTATGCCGATCCTGTAATCCTGAGATGTGGTCACAACTTCTGCCGGGTCTGTATTGATCGTGTGCTGGATACACAGGAGGGGTCTGGAGGTTATTCCTGTCCTGAATGTAGAGAGGGGTTTATAGAGCGGCCGGCACTGCAGAGGAACATTGCCCTGAGGAACATAGCAGAGAGTTTCCAGTCTACTCAGCCAGATCAGGAGGAGGCCGGAGTCTGCTGTACTTACTGTATTCACTCTGCTGTACCGGCTGTTATGTCCTGTCTGCTTTGTGACGCTTCTCTGTGTGATAATCACCTGAGAGTCCACAGCAAGGCACCAGAGCACGTCTTATGTGACCCCAACACTTCCCTGGAGAACAGGAAATGTTCCATCCATAATGAATTACTGAAGTATTACTGCACTGAGGATGCTGCCAGTGTCTGTGTGTCCTGCACTTTGATTGGGGGACATGTAGGACATAAGATGATGTCACTGGATGAGGCCTCTGAGAAGAAGAAGAAGAAGCTGAGAAATGTTCTGCAGAAACTGATGGCAGAGACAGAGGAGGCTGAGAAAAGAGTCCAGAGTCTGGAGGAACGCAGGAGAAATCCACAAGAAAAAGCTGATTGTGAAACAGAGAGAGTCCTGAGTGACATCATGAGACAGGCAAAGCAGGGGTCACAATTATACAATGACATCATTCAGCAGCTGGAGATAAAGAAGGAGGAGCTGTCCAGGAAGATGTGTCACATTGAGGAGCTGTGTAACATGACTGATCCACTGACTGTCTTACAGGAATCAGACACAGGTGACTTGTGTGACACGGAGGACAGAGAGAGACATGATAAACAGCTCTATGATGGAGGGGATCTGGATGTGGCCGGCATCTCACACACATTACACACAGGACTATCTGATATCATGTCTGGGGTAATTGTGCAGAAACATACAGACACACAGGCCTATCCACATTCTAGTACAGAGGGCAAAGTTCCCATCACTGCTAAACTATCCAGGCCACACCCCCAACCCACCCCCACCGCACAACACACACAGCGCCAGGCTGGGGGGACAGATATTGGGGCTGCACAGCAAACGTCAGGGCTGCCAGTGTATGCAGACATATTACTGGATGTAACCACAGCTGGTAATAATCTACATATATCAGCTGACAGAAAAAACATATCCTGGTCAGACAGGAAGCAGAATAACCCAGAAACACCAGAGAGATTTCAGCATTATCAGGTGTTGAGCAGTCAGAGTTTCTCCTCAGGGCGACATTACTGGGAAGTGGATGTTGGGAGATCAGATATGTGTAGAGTCGGGATGTGTTACCCCAGTATAGCCAGGAGAGGAGATCAGTCAGTGATTGGAAATAATAACAAGTCCTGGTGTTTGGAGATGTGGTTTAATCAGTGTTCAGTGTTACATGACAGGAAAGATATCCAGTTTCATGAGATGATCATCTTTGATAGAGTCAGGATATGTCTGGATTATGAGGCCGGGCAGATCTCCTTTTATGCCCTGTGTGACCCGATCAGACACCTCCACACCTTCACTGCTGCCTTCACTGAGCCCCTCCATGCTGTGTTATGTGTATGGGGAGGTTATATACAGATATCAGGGAATCAGGTTAACTGAAAGATCCGCCCACTGGTGACATCACAGGAAGAGAGCTGTGATTGGCTTACTGTCTGGCCAATAGTTACTAGCTGTCTGTATCATATCAGAAATTTTGTCCCTGGAAAATCTCTATTTTCTGTCCTAAATAATGATACCATGAAATCCTCCTTTCTTCTCACCTCATACTAATTGTTTCACCTTCTACTGTTGGGAATCTGTAACTCTGCACCAGCTTTGTTGTCACTGATGAGCAGCCAGTCATGTGCATTTATTATTAATTATAAAAGCAATTATTATTTTCTCTCTCTGTTATTTTCTGTAGTTATAAAAAACAAAACAAAACACAACAATAAAAAAAAAAAACTAAGAAAATAGGAAGCATTAACAATCTGTCATAATTACTGACTGCTTCCAGCAGGTGGAGTCTAACTCACCTCATTAGTTTTGGACAGCCTTGTTGAGCAGATGCAGCTCTAACGGTATAAGATTACACCGCACAGCAGGCTGTCCTCTAGCAAATTGACGAGCAGTATTCTGCAAAAAAAAAGGCTTTTCACATTCGCGGCGAACAGCGAACATTTGGCGTGTTTGTTTTGGCTCCTATATATATCATCAATGAGCTAAACTTTGACCCCTTACCTCACAGTCAGCAGATACATGGCAGCCAATCAGCTAGCACCCCCTCCTGGACCCCCCCACCCCCTATTAAAAAGCAGTTGCGGTGGCCAATATTGGATTCATTCTCTGCTGGCTGCTGTTAGTGAGAGAAGGGACAGACTTGCTGCAGATAGGTAGGGAAAGCATTAGCTAGGCCTGTGTTTGCTCACTTGCTGTGAATACACTTCAAACAGCCCTATTGAGGGCTAGCACATCAGTCTCCTGTGGTTTTTTCGTGTGTGGCATTCCACTGACACCCAGAGCTGTGTGCACACTACTGCTGTTGCCTCATTAAAGAGAACCTGAGGTGGGTTTGTGAAATCCTATTAGGACACAGAGGCATATTGTGTGTACTGTGACCAGCCTCTGTGTCCTTCTATAGTGAACCCAGACCCACCCACCCCCGGCTCTGCTGCGCCCCCTTATAAAAAGCACCAGGCTAGCGACACACAGATTGTCACTAGCCTGGTATTTACCTTCAGGCTGCCACTCACTGCCACTCCCACGTGTCCTGTATAGCACGGCTCCCCGCCTGCGTCCCTTTCCTTCCCCGCCTCTGTAAGCTTCCTCCAATCGGCTAATTCAGGAGGCAGGGGAGCAGCAGTAAGTGGCAGCCTGAAGGTAAATACCAGGCTAGAGGCAATCGGTGTATCGCTAGCATGGTGCTTTTTATACGGTGGGACAACAGAGCGCGGGGGGGGGGGGGGGTCTGGAGGCACTATAGAAGGACACAGAGGCTGGTCACAGTGTAACCCTCTAAAAGAGGGTTCCAAAAGTTTTGCTAATGTATTTCCATGTGTGAGGTAACTTTAGCATCTAAGGCTAACTTGTGCCTTAGATGCTTGCCTGTGGAACTAAAACGGCGCATGGTAGAGGAGAGGAGGTGCTGTAATGGTTGCATACACTGTTGCTAAGCGACCAAAGCACACAGAGCAGCGGAACTTTCCTGAAGCCCCACTCGGCATGTCGGAAGCTACAGCGCAGGCGCGAATGGGCAGAGCTAGAGGGTGTAACCGGACGGAACTGGTTATAGCCAGCCAGAGTGTGCTAGAGAGTGGAGGAGAGCGGAACTTAAGAGACAGGAGCTGCGGTGAGGAGTGTGAAAGGAGGCCACGAGGAGACCGGCCGTAGCAGTCAACCCAGAGACCAGAGACTAAGAGGGGACCCGGCGGCCACGCAGAGACTACAGTGTAGCAAGTAAAACAGAGGCAACCTGGACAGACAGTGACCGGAGACCAGAGGCAGTGTGCACAGAGTCCATTCGAGCTAGTCCGGACAGAAAGGACCCCGGCAGCCAGATGAGCCTGAGAGCCAATTACAAGTTACAGTGTGTGTTCAGTTAGTAGCCAATGTTCAGCGGAGGCTTGCTGAGATAGAAATATAGCAACCCAGAACCTGAAGAGGCCAAGTCTGTTCAAAGTGCTGTTACTAGAGACAGAGACCTTGTGTTGATGATACAGTTGTTGATGCAAGATATAGCTGCCCAGCTAAAGGGAATAAATCTTCTGCCGCTTATATAAAGTGTATTGAGTGTAAAGGCCTTGCTGTCACTAAGAGACATTAACAGCCTCCATGAGTACCACACAGACACAGCCCCCGCTTGCATTAAGTCCTGTTATAGAGATATTGTTCTCTGTCAAGTCAGTTTCAAGTCAAGAGTTAAAGTTCATGTGTTCCTCTGTGCTATATTCTGAAGTGTTACTGAGAATTTGATGTAAGAAGTAAACCAAAGTGTGATTTAAGCATAGTACCTAAGTACACGGTCCTAAAGAAACCAGAAACTACTAAGGCCGTGAGAGTAAGGGCTGGTTCAGACGGACGTCTGCGGAGCGTTTTTAAACGCCGCGTTCAAACGCCCGCGTTTTTTTTTCAAGAACGCTAGCGTTTAACTGCTAAGCGTTTACAGGCTTTTATTAGCTTTCATGTAGTAGCGTTTGCTAGCGTTGCGTTTTCTTGGCTTTTGCTGGCTTTTACAGGAAGTGGGCGTTTTTAAAGGGAAAGGGCTTGGTTATGTGTCTGCAGGAAGCGGAAATACCTTTGTACTTCCTGTACTCCGAGTGCTGGTGACATACTTTGCCCAGAGCTCTGGTTTGTATTGTGAATTGCGTTTTTCTTGCTGGAGATATGGATGAGATTCAAGCGTGCCTTGTTCAGCTGAAGCTTGTGACTCTCAGGGCGCTTCTGTCGAGGCCTCCGACGGGTCACAGGGTGAGTGCTGGGAGGCTGTGGGTTCATCCTATTGTTGCAGAGAGATCCAGTAGAGGTGCATTTATGTCCCTTTACCACGATCTCAGAAGACATCCTGCTCGTTTCTTTGGCTACGTGCGGATGACCGTGGATTCCTTTGACGAGCTGTTGGTCCTGCTATCTCCTTCCCTTCACAGGCAGCATACCAACATGCGTTCACCAGTGAGTCCTGCTGAGCGTCTCCTGGTGACACTGCGGTGAGTACACCTAATGTATGTAGTTTATTCGCTGTGTGTTACAAGTGTTTTTTTGTGTTTGTGAAGGCTAATTTTTTTTTCCCATTTTTCTAGATTCCTTGCTACGGGTGAGACTTTTGCCTCCTTACACTACCAGTTTCGTTTGGGTAGATCAACAGTGCAAGGGATTGTTCACGACACGTGCCAGAAGATATGGGAAGTCTTGCAGCCAATCTTCATGCCTTCACCGACTGAGCAGTTGTGGAAGGATGCTGCAGACTCCTTCCTTAAAAAGGCCAAGTTTCCAAATTGTGTTGGTGCCGTGGTTGGAAAACATATTCGGATACAACTTCCAAGTGGTTCTGGATCACGGTACTACAACTATAAGAAGTACTTTTCAGTGGTGCTCATGGCAGTTGTCGATGCCAACTATAAGTTTCTGACGATTGATGTAGGATCCTATGGCAGTACTGCAGATTCCAACATCTTCCGATCGTCTCTCATTGGCAGCCGGTTGTACAATGGTACTTTGAACCTCCCGGGGCCTAAACCAATCCAGGAACATGGGGAACCAATGCCACATGTGATGGTCGGAGATGAAGCCTTTGCACTTCATGTCAATTTGATGAAGCCATACCCAAAGAGAGATCTGGACACAAAGAAGAAGGTGTTTAATTACCGTCTCACCAAAGCCCGCCGTTTTGTGGAGTGTGTGTTTGGAGTGTTGTCTAACAAATGGCGGGTTTTCCACAGCACTCTGGTGATGACCCCTGACCATGTAGACAATGTTGTAAAAGCAGCATGTGTACTGCACAACTTTGTGCGTGAAAAGGAAGGTGTGAATTACGATGAAATTGTGGATGCGGCCTTCACAGATCACACTGGCAGCTTCGTACGTCACACCTCAGCAGCTGGAACTGTCCGTGACAAATTTGCAAACTATTTTGTATCTTCTGTGGGAGAAGACCCCTTTCAATATAGCCAGATTTAATTTAAAAAAAAAAATTCCTTTTTTTTTTTTTCCCCTGTGAATTGTATGGTTGTATGTTTTCTTACTGCATGTTGCCTGTAATAACCGCATGCCACTTCCTGGAAAAATCCTTGGGAACAAGCATGCGGTTATAGTGGGCCTTGGGGAAGCAGCAAAATATGGCATGCTGGTCCATATTGTGATGCTTACTTACTCGCTTTGTAAAGGGTGGTGGGGCGGGTAGCATTGGGAAGCAATAGCCACTTGCCACTTCCCGGAAAAATCCTTGGGAACAAGCATGCGGTTATAGTGACCCTTGGGGAAGCAGCAAAATATGGCATGCTGGTCCATATTGTGATGCTTACTTTTACTCGCTTTGTAAAGGGTGGTGGGGCGGGTAGCATTGGGAAGCAATAGCCACTTGCCACTTCCCGGAAAAATCCTTGGGAACAAGCATGCGGTTATAGTGACCCTTGGGGAAGCAGCAAAATATGGCATGCTGGTCCATATTGTGATGCTTACTTTTACTCGCTTTGTAAAGGGTGGTGGGGCGGGTAGCATTGGGAAGCAATAGCCACTTGCCACTTCCCGGAAAAATCCTTGGGAACAAGCATGCGGTTATAGTGACCCTTGGGGAAGCAGCAAAATATGGCATGCTGGTCCATATTGTGATGCTTACTTTTACTCGCTTTGTAAAGGGTGGTGGGGCGGGTAGCATTGGGAAGCAATAGCCACTTGCCACTTCCCGGAAAAATCCTTGGGAACAAGCATGCGGTTATAGTGACCCTTGGGGAAGCAGCAAAATATGGCATGCTGGTCCATATTGTGATGCTTACTTTTACTCGCTTTGTAAAGGGTGGTGGGGCGGGTAGCATTGGGAAGCAATAGCCACTTGCCACTTCCCGGAAAAATCCTTGGGAACAAGCATGCGGTTATAGTGACCCTTGGGGAAGCAGCAAAATATGGCATGCTGGTCCATATTGTGATGCTTACTTACTCGCTTTGTAAAGGGTGGTGGGGCGGGTAGCATTGGGAAGCAATAGCCACTTGCCACTTCCCGGAAAAATCCTTGGGAACAAGCATGCGGTTATAGTGACCCTTGGGGAAGCAGCAAAATATGGCATGCTGGTCCATATTGTGATGCTTACTTTTACTCGCTTTGTAAAGGGTGGTGGGGCGGGTAGCATTGGGAAGCAATAGCCACTTGCCACTTCCCGGAAAAATCCTGGGGGAACAATACACATTGAATAAAGTAAAAACTGACATTGTTTTTCTGAATTATTTCTTTTTAATAAAAAAAAATTTAACAGAAAACATTCTCCGTTTCAATATTATTCATATATGAACTATATGTAACTGTATGTACAAAAAATATTTACAAAGCCTTGATGTGCTAACAACAGGCACAGGAGGAGAGCCTGAGAGGGCCAAGGTTTGTGGCTGATGGAGAGAAAGTCCATCACCTCATGGGGGACCCTCTGCCTGTGGCCTGGGGGGTAGCTAAGCAGCCTACCAAAGCCACAGACAGAAGGTCCTACCATGAGGAGATGGACCATCTCCCCCTCAACCACACATGGTGTTTACAGTGGGAGCACATAAATGTGTATGCTGTGCTACAACAGTAGCTCACACAGTAGGAGGCACAGGAGGAGAGCCTGAGAGGGCCAAGGTTTGTGGCTGATGGAGAGAAAGTCCATCACCTCATGGGGGACCCTCTGCCTGTGGCCTGGGGGGTAGCTAAGCAGCCTACCAAAGCCACAGACAGAAGGTCCTACCATGAGGAGATGGACCATCTCCCCCTCAACCACACATGGTGTTTACAGTGGGAGCACATAAATGTGTATGCTGTGCTACAACAGTAGCTTACACAGTAGGAGGCACAGGAGGAGAGCCTGAGAGGGCCAAGGTTTGTGGCTGATGGAGAGAAAGTCCATCACCTCATGGGGGACCCTCTGCCTGTGGCCTGGGGGAAGCTAAGCAGCCTCCCAAAGCCACAGACAGAAGGTCCTACCATGAGGAGATGGACCATCTCCCCCTCAACCACACATGGTGTTTACAGTGGGAGCACATAAATGTGTATGCTGTGCTACAACAGTAGCTCACACAGTAGGAGGCACAGGAGGAGAGCCTGAGAGGGCCAAGGTTTGTGGCTGATGGAGAGAAAGTCCATCACCTCATGGGGGACCCTCTGCCTGTGGCCTGGGGGTAGCTAAGCAGCCTACCAAAGCCACAGACAGAAGGTCCTACCATGAGGAGATGGACCATCTCCCCCTCAACCACACATGGTGTTTACAGTGGGAGCACATAAATGTGTATGCTGTGCTACAACAGTAGCTCACACAGTAGGAGCCACAGGAGGAGAGCCTGAGAGGGCCAAGGTTTGTGGCTGATGGAGAGAAAGTCCATCACCTCATGGGGGACCCTCTGCCTGTGGCCTGGGGGAAGCTAAGCAGCCTCCCAAAGCCACAGACAGATGGTCCTACCATGAGGAGATGGACCATCTCCCCCTCAACCACACATGGTGTAAACAAAAATAGCACACACCTTACCAGGCACCAGGGGATAGCCTCACAAGAAGGAGGTCAGTGGCTGAGGAAGAGACAGTCCATCACCTCATGGGGGACCCTCTGCCTGTGGCCTGGGGGTAGCTAAGCAGCCTCCCAAAGCCACAGACAGAAGGTCCTACCATGAGGAGATGGACCATCTCCCCCTCAACCACACATGGTGTTTACAGTGGGAGCACATAAATGTGTATGCTGTGCTACAACAGTAGCTCACACAGTAGGAGCCACAGGAGGAGAGCCTGAGAGGGCCAAGGTTTGTGGCTGATGGAGAGAAAGTCCATCACCTCATGGGGGACCCTCTGCCTGTGGCCTGGGGGAAGCTAAGCAGCCTCCCAAAGCCACAGACAGATGGTCCTACCATGAGGAGATGGACCATCTCCCCCTCAACCACACATGGTGTAAACAAAAATAGCACACACCTTACCAGGCACCAGGGGATAGCCTCACAAGAAGGAGGTCAGTGGCTGAGGAAGAGACAGTCCATCACCTCATGGGGGACCCTCTGCCTGTGGCCTGGGGGGAAGCTAAGCAGCCTACCAAAGCCACAGACAGATGGTCCTACCATGAGGAGATGGACCATCTCTCCCTCAACCACACAAGGCACGTACACATAGTAACAATCAACTTAGCAAAGCAGTGTAGTTATATGTCGTCTATTATTGGTGAATCACTCCTGGACTGCATCCGTAGAGCGGCAGATACAGCCTCTGCAGTACTTTCTAAACTGGTAACAGTTGATGTTGGTGCACGCGCTGGAAGATTGGACTGTCCTTGGTCGTAAGTGCTTTGCTGTTGACTATACGGATACCAGCTTGCTTGGTAAGGGTGCAACATATGTGTGTAAGTGCCGGGGGGTGGGCCATAGTAAGGTGGTCCTGCTTCTTGTGTTGCTTGAGTTTGCCAAGGTTGCGTTGTTTGAGTTGAGGTGGGTGCACTAGTGGTTTTCATTTGCATAACCATAGTAAACAGTTTCTGTTTCATGTCGTCCCATTTGCTTTTTGGAACCTCCCGTGCCTCCTTTTCCAGAGCCCTAAAAAATGTCCCCAAACTATCCTGTGGCTCCATTATTTTGGCAACATTCTTCTCCACATCTTTAATTAAAGAAACGACATCCGCATTAGCAGCTTCCGGGACGGTTCTGGGCCTATTCCGTCTAGAGACAGTTACCACAGGTGATGTGGGTCGTTGCGCACTAGTCGGTGTGGATGTTGACTGTGTGCTCACATTTGCATTGTCGTCCTCCTCCTCTGTCTCTCTGTTCTCAGATGATGACCTCAAGGATTGACTGAGAGATGCAATACTGCCGTCATCTTCCTCCTCAGGTTCCTCCTGTGCCTCACTTCTAGCTGCATTTGTCGTTGTTCTGGAATTATAAGAAAAGATATACAAAAAATATATATATTATTTTGCAGTATTAGCTGAAAAAGCAGAAAACTACTAACTTTGGATAGTATAGTTTTCCAAACAAGAATGGTTATTTTATTACCTTCTCCTCTCCTGTGTGTTGCGGAGAAAACCTAGCTGATCGAAAAGTGGGTGGTAGCGGTATCGACTAGGAGCTTGCCCACTCCTGCTTTCCCTGCTGTGGCGGAGGTCTTTCGCGTAGCGGTCCCTTATGGACTTCCATTTTTTTTTAAGCATTTTTACTGGAAAACAAAGGCAGAGAAACTTGATCAAATATGTGTAACTTTCACATCGGTTCCGTACAAAAAAAAAAAATATGCTTTCAATTACTTATCCTGATTGTAAGGTGGGGAGGTACAATGCATTGGGTGGGCCCGTGGGGAGGTACAATGCATTCACTGTGCCCGTGGGGAGGTACAATGCATTCACTGTGCCAGTGGGGAGGTACAATGCATTCACTGTGCCCGTGGGGAGGTACAATGCATTCAGTGGGCCCGTGGGGAGGTACAATGCATTCACTGTGCCCGTGGGGAGGTACAATGCATTCAGTGGGCCCGTGGGGAGGTACAATGCATTCACTGTGCCAGTGGGGAGGTACAATGCATTCACTGTGCCCGTGGGGAGGTACAATGCATTCAGTGGGCCCGTGGGGAGGTACAATGCATTCACTGTGCCAGTGGGGAGGTACAATGCATTCACTGTGCCCGTGGGGAGGTACAATGCATTCACTGTGCCAGTGGGGAGGTACAATGCATTCACTGTGCCCGTGGGGAGGTACAATGCATTCAGTGGGCCCGTGGGGAGGTACAATGCATTCACTGTGCCAGTGGGGAGGTACAATGCATTCACTGTGCCCGTGGGGAGGTACAATGCATTTAGTGGGCCCGTGGGGAGGTACAATGCATTCAGTGGGCCCGTGGGGAGGTACAATGCATTCAGTGGGAGGTACAATGTATTATAAGATCATACAGTGAGCCGCATCATGTACTTACAAATGTTGTCTCTAGTAGATGCACTATACTCCGGATACAGCTCAAAAAAATGTTTGCAAACTTCCTCCCAAGCGCGTGCCTTCCGTACATTGTTGCTGTATTCCCTGCAGGTACTGTCCCAAATGGCAGGGCGGCCATGTACCTGCTCAACCAGCTCTCCCAGCTCCACATTGCGCTCTGCTGCTGTCGCCATCGCTCTAGCCTGTCTCATCACTTCCTTTCACATCATCACTTCCTTTCGCATGGAATTATGGTTCTCCTTCCTGTTCTGTCCCCTCCTCCAGACGCCTTTGCAGACTTTCACTAGCTTTCACTGGCGTTCGAGCACGTTCGAACGCTACGCGGCCAGACGCAACCGCCTTCCAGAAGCTGCATGTTGCTTTCAGGACTAGACGCGACGCCGGGATCAACCGCCAGGCGTTTATGAAAGCTTGCAAAAGCCAGCCATAAACGCTCCCATTCACTTGAATGAGACGGCGGTAGATCCAAAAAAACGTCGCGTTTGAAAGCCCGCGTTTAACGCCGCAAAAACGTCCGTCTGAACCAGCCCTAAAGAGAACCTGTCAGTACTAAAGAAGATAAGTGAAAGAGGAGGAGTTGCATTGCGTCTTGTGATATTAAAAGTGTGCTACAGTAAGGAGTGAACTGACCTTTGATCAAAATACAGAGTCCGCTTACTTGGAGTACAAGTCTTGCAACAACTCTAAACTCTAAAGTACACTAAAAGAGAGTTATATTGTGGGAGAGTAATTTGGGTGGCATAGCTGGGTGCATTGGCCAGCGAGGTGAATAGTTTTCTATAGCGCTTCCCTGCGCATAATAACTCTGCACTCCGAGTCCGTCCGAGGGGGGATCGCATGGAGGGCGGCCCGGGGAGAGGGAGGGAGAGGTCGGGCTGCCCTCCCCGCGGCTGCAGCTCCCCCCTCCATCATGGGGGGCACCTACCTAACCTATACTGGGGCAGCTACCTATCTAACCTATCCTGGGGGGCACCTACCTATCTAACCTATCCTGGGGGGCACCTACCTAATCTAACCTATACTGGGGGGCACCTACCTAATCTAACCTATACTGGGGGGCAGATACCTAATCTAATCTATACTGGGGGGCACCTACCTAATCTAACCTATACTGGGGGGCACCTACCTAATCTAACCTATACTGGGGGGCACCTACCTAATCTAACCTATACTGGGGGGCACCTACCTAATCTAACCTATACTGAGGGGGCAGCTACCTAATCTAACCTATACTGGGGGGCACCTACCTATCTAACCTATACTGGGGGGCACCTACCTATCTAACCTATACTGGGGGCACCTACCTATCTAACCTATCCTGGTGGGCACCTACCTAATCTAACCTATACTGGGGGGCACCTACCTATCTAACCTATACTGGGGGGCACCTACCTAATCTAACCTATACTGGGAGGCACCTACCTAATCTAACCTATACTGGGAGGCACCTACCTAATCTAACCTATACTGAGGGGGCAGCTACCTAATCTAACCTATACTGGGGGGCACCTACCTATCTAACATATACTGGGGGGCACCTACCTATCTAACCTATACTGGGGGGCACCTACCTATCTAACCTATACTGGGGGGCAGCTACCTATCTAACCTATACTGGGGGCACCTACCTAACCTATACTGGGGGGCAGCTACCTATCTAATCTGGGGGGCAGCTGCTTAATCTAACCTATACTGAGGGGGCAGCTACCTAATCTAACCTATACTGGGGGGCAGCTACCTATCTAACATATACTGGGGGGCACCTACCTATCTAACCTATACTGGGGGGCACCTACCTATCCTATACTGGGGGGCACCTTCCTATCTAACCTATAGTGGGAGCATTAACTCATCTAACCTGTATTGGGGGCACCTACCTACCTAGCTAGTCTATACAGGTGACAACTATACTGGCTACCTATATTGAAGGCACCTACCTAACTAACCTATACTGGGGGCATCTACCTATCTAACCTATGCGGGGGGCAACTATTCTGGCTACCTATATTAGAGGCACCCACCTAGCTAACCTGTACTGGGGGCACCTAACTATCTAACTTATAACGGGGACGCCTGCCTATCTAACCTATACTGTGGGCAACTATACTGGCTACCTATACTGGAGGCACCTATCTGGCTAACCTATACCGGAGGCAACTATACTGGCTCACCTATGCCTGGCTACCTATACTGGGGGGACCTATAGCTGGCTACCTATACTGGGGTACCTATTCTGGGGGAATCTATACTGAGTGCAACTAGACCTGGCTAACCTACACTGTGGGCACCCATACCTTGCTTTGGGGGCGCAATTTTTACACCCTCGCCCTGGGTGCATTTTAGCCTAGAAACTGCACTGGTGTCAACACACAGAGAGAATCTGATTGTTGGGGATCTGCAGTATCACCAACAATACAGATGAATACCCGATCATTGATGATCTGCAGAATCACCAATAATACAAGTTTGACTAACCTCTGGACACCTAATAGAGTGTAAGTGTTAGTGCAACTGTAGGCTATCTCCCGAGGCGAGAGATACAGGTAAGTTCGAGCAGGGACCTCCTGAGGAGCAGGTGGCCCTTGGCTGAATGGGAACTATCTCCTAGGAGAGGAGGTAGAGATGATCTGGCAGCCCGTGATTCCCTGGAGAACTGGGAATCAGACTATACTGCAGCCAGGAGACTCCTAGGGGATAGAGCCCCGGCTGTACTGCGGGAAAGACTCTCTGAGGAGCAGGGGGTCCCAGCAGCTAACTGACACTTGGTGGAATAGTGTCACAGGTAGTACAGGAAGACTGTACACTCTAGGAAAGAGTGACAGCCAGAAGGGTCGGGCAGGCCAGGTCAGCAACACACGAGCAGATAAGGTACAGAGACAGAAGACTGATTCGGTAACCGGGTACAGGCAGGGTTTGGCAACAGGTAGGCAGATATGCAGAGGTACCGAATCCGAAAGCAAGAGAGAGGTCGACAGAGCAAATAGTCATAACAAGAAGGATCCTAGTCTGAGGTGTGAGGTCCGTGGTCTCGACACCCAGGAACTAGTCTAAAGTATAACACAGTATTGACACAGTAATCCTAAACTTGGGTGTGAGGTCTTTGGTCTTTGGTCTTTGGTCTCAACACCCTGGAACTGGTCTAAAGTATAACACAGCAGTGACACAGTAATCCTAAGCTTGGGTGTGAGGTCCTTGGTCTCAACACCCTGGAACTGGTCTAAAGTATAACACAGTGGTAATCTGGCTAAGTGTGAATTCCCAGGTCCACCTAACACACTGAGAGATCTGACTGAGGTCTGAGTGCTCACACGTAAGTATTCGCAACGGCAGACAACCTGAGACTGACCAGCGAGATCTATATATAGTGCAGCGCTCCTCAGCGCCACCCAGCGCCACTCAGCCAGTCAAGGACTGCGCTGGGATCAGCTGATCAACCTGATCAGCTGATCCCTCTCCTACTGGCATAAAGGTCCTGCCTCCCAGCGCGCGCGCGCGCGTAGCTCTCCATCTGTGTGCACTAGAAGGCTCAGACAAACCAGACGCATGCTGCTGTGCGGAAACCGCCGGTCTGAACGTGGAGATAGCCGCCCCGCCGCCAGACCGCGCGGCGGCATCTCCGCAATCCATTACAGTACCCCCCCCCCTGAGGAGTGGACTCCGGACACTTCCCACCAGGCTTCCCAGGATGTGAGTCATGAAATTATTTCATGCATGCGACAATCTGGCACCCAAGTTCTTTCCTACACACCATATCCCTTCCAGTGAACCAGATACTGCACGGAATTCTGAACTAACCGAGAGTCCAGAATCTTTTCAATCTCATATTCAGGTTGATCCTCAACCATCACAGGGGGGGGGGGATAGAGGAATCCACATGCACTGCCGGCTTCAACAGAGACACATGGAATGATCTCACACCACGCATGCTGGCTGGGAGATCAATCGCATAAGTGACATTATTAATTTTTCTGGTCACTGGGAATGGTCCAATGAATCTAGGACCCAGTTTGGGTGACAGTTGCTTCAGGGCCAAGTGCCGAGTGGACACCTAGACCAAGTCCCCTGGAGCGAATTTCCACTCTACAGAGCGCCTTTTGTCTGCCAGTTTTTTCTGGGTCTGAAAAGCTTTCCCCAAGTTTCTCTTAACCATGCCCCAAATCTCCTTCAACGCCCTCTGCCAATCTTCCAGGGCCGGGAATGGTGTAGATTGTGACATCTCCTCCAGACCTAGAGTGACCAACACTGGAGCCCCTCAGTGCTGCGTCTTGTTATGTTTCCTGTTCTCTCTATACACGAATAACTGCACATCCACTGTAAACTCTGTTAAAATCATCAAATTTGCAGATGATACCTCAATTGTTGGTCTTGTTAGTAAGAACGATGAGCAGGCCTACCACCAGGAGGTAGACAGAGTCTGCAATTGGTGTAGAGAGAACAGGCAAGTCCTAAACTCAGCCAAAACAGTTAAATTGGTCATTGACTTCAGAATGTCACTAACCCACCCCAATCCATATTGATGGCTCAGAAGTCAAAAGGGTACCTAGTACCCGCCTAGTACCTGCCTAGTAAAGCCTTTGAATGTATTTCAACCCACAGACTGTCCAACCTCTCGGACACAATCAATGAGCTGAAACAGCTGGAATTTGGCCACAGACAGGCTAGAAGGGAGCTCGCGATCTATGTGAGGATCTATGTGGTGATGATGATATGTACGGTAATATGCAGAACATAGCAGCCATATTGTATCTCGTGGAAGCCATATTTTTCATTTTTCTGACTGTATCATGTGTATGTCTGCTAAAGCCAGTCTGGCTTTGGGGGAAGCTGTGATTGTCTGTATGACAGGATAGTACATGTCATGATCACTTCTGCAGCATGTACTGCTGGCTGCAATTTTACTGCAGCCAAGCAGTTTTTGATTGCTTTACATGCATTGGCTGGCATAGTTTTGTTTAAGATCATATTAAGTGTTGATTTCATCTGCGGTCGCTCTGCAGTTCATGGCAGTTTAAAGAGGATCTGTAACATAAAAAGATCCCCTGGGGGGTACTCACCTCGGGTGGGGGAAGCCTCCGGATCCTAATGAGGCTTCCCACGCCGTCCTCCATCCGTCAGGGGTCTCGCTGCAGCCCTCCGTGGAGTCCGGGCAGCGGTGACGTCATTATTTACCTTCCTGGCTCCAGCGCAGGCGCTCTGACGGCTGTCGGCTCCGAACTACACGGAAATACCCGATCGCCGTCGGGTCTGCTCTACTGCGCAGGCGCAAGTTTCCGGCGCCTGCGCAGTAGAGCGGACCCGACTGAGATCGGGTATTTCCGTGTAGTTCGGAACGGAAAGCCTCCACAGCGCCCCCCGCTGGAGCCAGCAAAGGTAAATATTAAACTAACAGTCGGCACAGTCGCCGGCTGTTCGGAGGGCTGCGGAGAGACCCCCGTGGGACAGAGGACGGCGTGGGAAGCCTCATTAGGATCCGGAGGCTTCCCCCACCCGAGGTGAGTACCCCCCAGGGGATCTTTTTAATGTTACAGAGTCTCTTTAAGATGTTCTTGTGAAAGCAAACATTGTCTGTTGCAGTGGATCTGCAATTCCTTTCATGCAGGTTGCATAGTTTTGTCTGCCTTTTCCTGCTGTCAACTTGTGATTGATTACCATTCACCTGTGTGGGAATCTGCATGTCTGCTCCCATTGGATGACCTCAGTATAAAGAGCTGCTTCCTGCAGTGCTCCATGGGCTATCATAGTTTCAGCATCAGCCTGTCTCGCTGTTACTCTGGGCCCCTGACCGTGTTCCTGGTTCTAGTGTTAATTCATGTGGACTGCACTGATCTCCTGCGTAGGAGTCAGTGAGTCCTTCTAGTCCTGTTCCTGTTTATCAGTATTTGTTACTTTGCTAGTCTTGCATCATATATTGGTATATATACACTAGCCCGTTTGTTATTTTCCTTGTATTCGTGTTATGTTAATATATCAGTGTTGCTGATATATACGTACTCGAACTGTTTATATCCTGAGTTCAGTCAGTCAGTTTTAGCACGTTTCGGTAGGTTGCGCTTATCGTGATCACCTGTGCTTAGTTAGCTCAGTCCTGTCATTGCGAAGTAGGCCATCGCTGTGTCCGCGATTGGCTACCTCGTTTGTCTGTTCTGTTATGAGCGCTTGCTGTCACTGTGGCAGTGACTAGTTTAGCAAGCGTTCATTCTGTCTACCTGTCCCTGTCTTTCGGAGTTCTGATTGATACGCTCAACGCTACTTTTGCGCTGAGCCACTATTGTTAAGTATTGTTTGTGGTTGCTCAGATCTACGCCTGCTCTGTGCACCACATCTCCTACTGGAATCAGTCCTCTCCTCCACTACAACTGGGGATATCCTGGTTCCTTTTGCTTGCGTGTGTGCCTCCATGTAAGGATCTGCATTATGTGCTGACTGTGGAGAATATACCACCGAGCGTAACATTATGATAGCCCCCATTACAAATCCCCATTGTGGAGGGGACCTCCAGCAAATATGACACTGTTTATTATGGTTCCTGTTCCTTTAAGAGATTTGAGAAACTTAACTCTGAAACAGAAAATGAGTTTTTTTTCTGAATTTACTAGGTTTCTTGCCAATCCTGAACTCCTAGCTACTCCTGTCTCCACCTGGGCATCCCAGATAGTTTATATCTTAAATGTTTCAGTGGGCTTATGATGTCCTGGATCACACCAATTTGAAAGAGAGACCGCTTAAATTTCTAGCTTTTGTGATCCATAACTGGCTGCACAAAACTAATTTGCCTTATCCTCTCAATGAGCTCCTGGCAGCTTGTCAATCAGCTGTTTCATCAGCTGCTTGCAAAAACAATCAGCAAGCAGGTGGTTGCACTGACACTTTTCCGTCATCTATGAAAAAGTCACCAAAAGCCGTTAACCCTAAGATTTCGAATAGAGCTAAATGGAAAAAATCTAAAAAAGCTTCACAGTCCATAGTTTCGTTGTCCATAGCGACTGCGCATCAGACCTATGATCAGACTCTGCCATTAACAGATAATGAAATCCAATTGTCTTCTATGGGAGTCAAATGGACTTATGAAACTACTAATGAACTTTCATTGCTAGCCAGGGAGAATAAAGATTCTTGTTTAAATGAATTGTCTGAGTATGATTATGAAGACATATTACAGAGTATTGAGCAGATGAACTTATTTGTGCAGCAAGGGAAATTTGCATATACTACAGTTCAACACTTGCTACAGGTCTTGGAGATTCTTAGGAATAAGAAATCTGCCAATCGCCTGCTAAATGACCCAATACATGTTCCTGTAAAAGCTACACCTGTAAACTGTGTTCAGCCTGAATGTTCAGCTGTTGTTAAGTGTGCATGGGATCCTCCATTTGAGAAATGGGAGATTGAAGCTCTGGTCTGTGAATTGGAGAGTAATTCAAGTTCATTTTGTCATTTTTTCAGTGCTAAGAGTGAAGCAGTATTGAATGCATGCATTGAGTCTGCTTATAATTTAATAAAAACTGGTGTGTGTGGATAGGACTTTGTGTGGCTCCATTGATCGATGTGTGGAGAATGATTTTGGATGACTTTTATACGATTCAATCAGTTGATACCAGGGAAAGCACACTGTCAGTTGGAGATTGTTCCACTTCTTCAGTTCCTGAGGCTCCGCAATCAAGTCTTGTGACCTCAGAACCTCTGTCTCTGAGTTTTCCAGTTTCACAATTGAACTTGACTCCAGATTCGCAAATTTGGCGTTCTGACCCGCCTGCTTTAGCACCTTTGGCTGATTCAGCAAATGATTCAGAGCTCCTATTATGTGAAATTGAAGCTCCTGAATCCTTGCCTTGTTCAGTAAATGTTCCTGTAATTCCACCCTGTACCATGGATAACTCAGTGTCACTTCCCAGTAAGACGGAAGCTACTAATACTTCCTTAACCTTGCCCTGCACAAATTTCTCAGCAGGAGACCCAGAGGTCCTGCTGACTTCTGAGTCCAGTCTAGCCAGTACTCATGAGTCTTTGCTCAGTGAAACAGAAACCAAAGAATTATTGCCTGCCTCAGCAAACACTTTTGTAGAATTTACCTGTGTTGATAAAGTTCAATTCCTGTCTGATCCAGCAGACACCAATAGATGCACTACATCAGTTCCTGAGTCTCAGCAATCATGTTTGGTAGCCTTAGAACCCCAGCATCTGAATTTTCCAATTTCACAGTTGAAAAACTATGGTTCAGATTCGCAAGCCTTGTGTCATGATCTTCCTGTTTCTGTACCTTGCTCTAGTTCCATGAATGGTTCTGAGCATCTTTCATGTGAACCTGAAATCACAGAATCATTGCCTTATCCAGAAAATATTCCTGTAAATTCGCCCTGTACCATGAATTATTCAGTTCTTTCCAATGAAACTCAGGTCACAGAATCATTATGCTGTCCAGCAGACCAGCAGGTGCTTCCATGGCTCTGCCCTGCAATATGGACTGTTCAGTGATCCTGTCCAGTGAAGCTGAAGTTAGAGTCTTATGCTTCCCTCAGTACTTTAGATGCTTCAAGATCTCGAGCAGAAGACTCAGAGGCTCTGCTTACTTCAGTTGGTGTTGCAGTAATATTCACTTGTTTAGCAGCTGTTTTGGAATTTGGTCTTGTCGGGCTGTCCCGGCCTTCATGAATTATCAGTCAGATTGTTTTACTGGAAATGTATCTGTGTGTCTTGCGGGCTGGATGGAGAACATCGGGGACACCAGGTGGAGATCCTGGTTAAGGCCTCTGAGAACATGAAAAAGAAGCTGAGAAAAGATCTACAGAAACTGATGGCAGAGACAGAGGAGGCTGAGAAAAGAACTCAGAGTTTAGAGACTCACATCAGAAAAGTACAGGAAAAAGCAGATGGGGAAATAGAGAAAGTCACTGCCCTGTTTAGAGACCTCAGGAAACACCTGGAAGATCTGGAGGCGAGGGTCTTGAGTGAAATTATTAGGCAGGCAGAGCAGATGTAACAAACATACAATGACATCATTCAGCAGCTGGAGATAAAGGAGGAGGAGCTGTCCAGGAAGATGCGTCACATTGAGGAGCTGTGTAACATGACTGATCCACTGGGGAGGGGGGTATTAAATACTATTTCCCCTGCAAGTCATCCCAACTTGGATGGAGAAGAAATTCAGGGTCTGGCAATCGCCAGCACCCGAATCACACTCAGGCCTGGAACCCACTATAAATCGCTAGCATTTTATATGAGCGGTTTGTAAGCGATTTCATGAGCGCTTTCTGGTGATTTTGATAGCGATTAAAAAGTATAAGCATTTTGCCAGCGATTGTGCAGCAATTCTGTTTGGTCCTTTCAATTAATTTTACATTTTTTTTTACACTGTGCAGTAATTTAAAAACGCTAGCAAAATCACTCTGTGTAGGTTTTGACGAGCCATTATGCTGCGTTTATATACTTTACATTGAAGAAACGCTAAAAATGCTGCATGTCCTGCGTTTGCAATTTTGGTAATCGCAATCGCTCCAGCTGAATTTAGCCCATCCATTAACATTAGCTGAGCGTTTAGGGAAATCTCTAGCATTTTGAATTGCTCCCTAAGCGCTCGCAAAATCGCTCTAGTGGGTTCCAGCCCTTTCTTTGTACAGCGTCGCAGAATATGTTGTCACTTTCTAAATCAATAATAATGATCATAATCACCTATTGCTCGGCTCCACACATGGTACTATGGCAGTGGCTGGATAGTGTAATGGTTAAGGACTCTGCCTCTGACACAAGCGACCTGGGTTCAAATCTCAGCTCTGCCTGTTCAGTAAGCCAGCACCCATTCAGCAGGGCCGGATTTCTGGGAAGGCCACAAAGGTCAAGGCCTAGGGCAATAAAAATCAGTAGGGCGCAGGACTTGGAGAGATAAGAGGTCACATGTCAAAGTAAATCACTTCTGCTTTGCTCTATTCTGCCTGAATTCCAGAGATCCCTGCATCTCTCTCACCGCAGCGTGTGTGTGATGACAGTCAGAATCTGTTGTCATCTGAGGATCTTGTCCTTAGTAGAATGAGTGGGGACATACAAACTGCTGTGAGAAGAAAAATATATGGGCTCAAGTAGTAGAACTTTTGAGTTCAGATTAGTTTCTTTATGCACGCATTCAAGGACAGGAATTATCAGCTCTCATCTCCCCCTGACTGATGTTTATTACTTGGTCAGAGCTGTTAAAGACCTGAAACCTGTTAAATTTATGGTTTGTTTTTCTTTCCTAAGGAATGACAGCAACATTCTCTGTGCTACAGTTTAACTCTTTCCTGACATGTTTTAGAAGCAGCAAAGCATTGTACTGTGTTAGCCATCAGTGAAAGCAGGATGTTTTGAAACAGAATGACAACTGTATTACATTTATTTATATTTACAAAACAATGTCTGCTCTCCTGCTGACTGTATATATAGCTGTGTGTCCTAACATCTTGTATACAGGAACAAAGTCTGAAGATGGCTCATTAGCCAAAGGCTCACTGTTTTATTTTGGTTAGCCAATAAATCTTATCATTCTATTACAAAACTTAAAAACTTCCTGCTGACTGATTAAGATCTGTCTTAACTTGCCCCAAGTGCTAAATTGTCACTGTGTAAAGTACACCTGAGCTTATGCTAGGTACGCATGATGCAATTTTCTGACAGATTTACTGTCAGATCGACTATTTCCAACATGTCCGATCTGCTATCCGATAGATTTGCTGAATGATTTTTTCATAGATATGAACGAAAAATCGATTGAAAAATTGATCGGAAATCAGATCAGACATTGGAAATAATCGATCTGACAATAAATCTGTCAGAATTGCATCGTGTGTACCTAGCATTACACTACATCTATGCCAGCGTGTGTAGTGTTGGATCCTTCTACTTACCTGTTCTGCTTTGGATGGGTTTCTCTCCTTTGCGCTGCACCATCACCTGTTTGTGACTCTGACTGAAGCAAGTCGCACAAAGGACAAAGAAGCAGTGCATGCTCTGTCCTCTCGGGCTTCTTGTTATTACACACTCCTGTACTGATGTGCACAGCAGCCGGGGCTGGGAGTGTTATGGGTATGTGTACTTGACAAGTGCTGCTCATATATGAGCATCATTTCTGAATTATGCAAGCCCAGAACACTATCGGGTGCTGTGCATCCAGGCTGGAGTGCAAAATTACATGGAGTGGACAGAGCATGCACTGCTTCTTTGTTGAACAGGGAGTGTAAAATTACATGTAGTGGACATATAATGCACTGCTTTTTTGTTGAACAGGGAGGGCAAAGCAGCAAAACAGACAAGAACCCATTTAACCCAGTGATCACTAGTCAGAGTTGGACAGAATAGGAGGGGGGGGGGGGCGGTTGGTGACAGCCGGCCTAGGGCGCTGGAAAGTACAAATCCGGCCCCGCTATTCAGTAAGGAGTTTCTTGGGCAAGTCTCCTTAACACTGCTACTGCCTATTGAGTGCGCTCTAGTGGCTGCCTCACAAGCGCTTTGAGTCCGACAGGAGAAAGGCGCTATACAAATACAGGTAGTCCCCGGGTTATGAACGCCCGACTTACGAACGACCCGCCGATACGAACGCCGCAACCGTAGCTCCGCCCCGCCACATGACGTCACGCCCGCCGGGGACTACCTGTTCTGGCCCCCTTGAAAATGCAGAGTGTGGGCAGCGGAAGGTAAATAGAGGCCTTCTCACCTGATCCTCGGCGATATAAGGTGCCCTCGTGGTGCCCGGAAGGTCCGCAGCCCATCCTCTCGCTTCCTTCATTGTTAGCTGGCGGCTCCTGGCTTCACATGCGGCGCATAATGACGCATTAGCAGGCGCCGCCACTAGGGGGCTCTTCCTGATTACGTCATTATGCGCCGCATGTGAAGCCAGGAGCCGCCGGGGAGCCATGGAGGAAGCGAGAGGACGGGCTGCGGACCTTCCGGGCACCACGAGGGGACCTTCTACCGCCGAGGATCAGGTGAGTAGGCCTCTATTTACCTTCCGCTGCCCACACTCTGCATTTTCAAGGGGGGAAAAACAGGTAGTCCCGACTTAAGGACAGATTCAGGTTAAGAACGAGTGGGCAGTCCCTATCTCGTTCGTTACCCGAGGGCTACCTGTACTGCAATTATTATTACTACTGCTTGCAGCTATCACTAAGTACACTTTTGGAGCACAAGATGGGCGTCATACCTAATACAGCCACAAGATGTCACGCTGTACTAGTCACTAGGCTAACCCATTATAAAGAGACAATTAAAGATAGCCTGTACTGAAAAAAGTTCCCCTGGGGGGTACTCACCTCACTAGGGGGAAGTCTCTGGAACCTATTGAGGCTTCCCCCGTCCTCCTTTGTCCCACGGCGATCTCGCTGCAGCCCACGGAACGCACAGGCGACAATTTGTTGACCTGTGCAATATTTACCTTTCCAGGCTCCAGCGGGGGCACTGTTGCGACTCTTCCCACGGAGATAGGCAAAAATAGTCGATCTCCGTCGGGTTCGCTCTACTGCGCAGGCACAGGAGCCTTGTGCCTGTACAGTAGAGCGGCCCGACGGAAATCGGCTATTTTCGTCTATCTCCGAGCGGAGAGCCAATACTGCGCCTGCACTGGAGCCCAGGAGGTAAATATTTACATTACCGCCGCTCCGGGAGGATTTTCGCCACCACTGTGGGACCGAGGAGGACGAGGGAAGCCTCAATAGGATCCGGAGGCTTCACCCACCCGAGGCGAGTACCCCCCAGTTTTTTTCATTACAGATTTTCTTTAAAGGACAACTGAAGTGAGAAGAATATGGAGGCTACCATATTTATTTCCTTTTAACTACTACAAGACCGCATCACGCCAACGGGCGTGGCCACGGCGGCAACCCCATAAAATCCTGGGACTGCAGTTTGCAGGAGATCGCGTACAGGCTGCGTCTAATCAACCTATACAGCACTGCAATCTACAGTGTCACACGGCTGTCCCCTCTGTGTGCTCAGGGGTGATCGGCTGTCATAGGCTGATCACAGGGATTGGCTGGCGGGGGGAGGGAGGGAGAGGGATTAAAAGAATAAGATAA